>NC_089228.1:15635481-15932181 GCF_963924675.1 Phocoena phocoena
GTAAACATTCATTTCGACTGGTGGGAACAAAAGTGCATGAGTCACTACAGTTTCTCACTAGATAAATTCAGTGTGTTACGAGTAGGGTGACCAACTACCTGGGATTTCCCCAGTACTGATGGTTTCCTGGGCTTCAGGACTTTCAGTGTTAAAACCAGGACAGTTTTAGGCAAACCACATTGGTTGCTCACTCCAGCTATGTGTGTCAGTGACTATGCTTTATAGATGAGAAGTAGATCACTGGTAAATCTGGCAAATTAATCAGGTGGAGTTTGATTAACAGAGTTTGTGCACAGACTCGTATATAATCTCAGGATCCCTTATCCAGCCATGTTCTTGTTTTATCCCAACATGTCTACTTGACAAGAGGTAGTCTATACACACCACTGGAATCACTGTAGTTTTCCCTGAGCTTTGGAGGCTAGGCCAAAATAACCCATACTCCCACAAAGTAGAGAAGATTGTAACTCATGCAACTCCAAAGTCGAATGAGTTTCTGCCCTGCTCCATGACCCACATCTCTAAAGGATGATTGCCAGTGGAGCCAACTCTCTCCTCCTGTGAACGTGCCACCCACCCCTGTAAGGGTGTCATCTGGCCAATGGCCTCCGTGAGAAAATCACACAATCTGACATCTATTCATATCCCAAAGTAGTTTTAAATACAAGAAGAAGGGAATTTCGGTAGTTTAGGCCACTTTGAGCTGCAGCAGACACAATCTAGTTTGCATAACATGTTTCTTCATCAACGAATCAAAGTGTTGTGAGGTCAAGTTTTGCCCATTCTCACCTTGTCATACACGGCTTCTGATTATCTGAACACAGGAGGTAGACTGTAATGGCTCTACACGTAATATCTGTGTGGTTCTCCCTTTCAATAGCAAGGCTGTGAATGTAAACTTTAGGAGAATACGAATATTGTTAGAGAGAAGTCTGTAACTCTCAAAAGTGAACTAAATATTCAGTGTTTACCCCCATGGTGGAACATCCTTCATACATATTTTCTAATGAACACAGGGAGGTAAATATTCTAGCTAGGCCAAAAACTAGGGAAAAGGGGAACATGCAGAATCTCTAAGCACATGCTCCTCTGAGTTATTTGAAAGAGGGAAAATTGCATTCATTATTCAGCTACTGAAAGCTGCTGACAAGTTTAAGACAATCCTACCAAGGGCTGTTTTGGGATTTAGAGAAATTAGATTTGGCAATGCCCTGCCCAGGACTGCTAACATCTTAATAATCATAATTCTACAAATCAAGCCTCAGTTTGAAGTTGTGAAAAATGGCATCTGTAGGATAATCCAAATAAATCAATTTCGTATCTTTCTTTTTCCCTGGAAGTTCCTCAGCTGGAGAGAATTACATCAGACTTCATGTTCCCAAAGCCTGCTTCCCAGGTGTTGTACTATAAGATAGAAGAGGGCAATATTTTTTGGTGTGTCTTATGATACAAAGTCCTTTTTTAATGGCTCTGTGTATGGCAAGTTTAGAGTCAGACAATGTCCTCTCATGTCTAATGTATTTGTTGTTATTCTCAGCACTCATATTATCAATAAACATCATACATAAGTCCAAGTGAGGAAAGACTACATTGGCATATTTCTGGAAGGCTGAAGGGCTCTGTCACAAGATCTGGTTGGTTGGTCATCTTTGCAGACATGAGCTGTGGGAAGAAAGCAGTAGGCAATGCAATTTTACAGGGAACATATGGGCAGAAATTTACAAGATCCTTGGGGAGGGACTTCTGTTACCCAGATGGTTGCCAAAATTCCTGATCCCTGCACTCTGGAAATGAGACTGGGAGAGTTAATCAGATCAGTATGAATGATGATGTGAGAACTTCAATGTGTGCCACCTCTCTGGTTCATAGCCCTCTAATGAATGCCTTCATTATGGTCTACCTCTTTCGGAAGCTCGTAAAGTCATGGAAATGTCATCCTAGAGCCACTAGTTAGTTCACTCATCTGTGAGTGGATCAAGAACACGCACAAATCTTTTTTTTTTTTTTTTTTTTTTGCGGTACGCTGGCCTCTCACTGTTGTGGTCTCTCCCGTTGCGGAGCACAGGCTCCGGACGCGCAGGCTCAGCAGCCATGGCTCACGGGCCCAGCCGCTCCGCGGCATGTGGGATCTTCCCAGACCGGGGCACGAACCCGTGTCCCCTGCATCGGCAGGTGGACTCTCAACCACTGCGTCATCAGGGAAGCCCCATGAACAGATCTTAATGAGCAATGTCCAATAGAAGAATAATTAAAACAATCTCTTCCTTCCAGTGCCTTGAACGATAAATTTGTTTTAAAGATTATGCTCCTAGTTGCTATCAAATAGTTAGGGGCAAGTAGAATTTTTTGGTCTATAAGTAAAAGTCTACAAAATCAGAACTAGTTTCACAATTCGGTAAAAAACTGTGAAAGGAACTGGTGAAAGAAAAAAATAATCTGAGTAATTAGAATTTATTATAAAATTTCCAGTAATCACCTTGTCTACATTATTTACCACTATGACCCCAGGATTTAGCATAATACTTGCTACATAGTAACAATTAATAATTTTTAAAGAAAAATTAAATTTTCCTGGACCTCAATTCATTATTTTTGGTAGAAGTCATAAAATTAGTATTTTTTTACTATCTTGTACATATTTTTCCTTTGCATTAACAAGACCAGAAACAGGAAATTACTGAAAGGTATGTTGAACTGAGAACCAGGAATCTTGGGTTACAGTCTCTGTTCTCCTACTTTGCTGTGTGACCTCAAGCAACTAACTGCGGTAGAGAGATCTTGGTTTGGCATTAAATAGATGCTATAAGACAACTCAATTCTTCCCTGCCATTTGCCGTTCTGAAGCTTAGTATCCTCATCTGTAAAATGGTAGTGCATAATACTTATGTCAAAGAATTGATGTCAGAATTAAATAATGGGAGGAGTTTTTTTCATTGAATTAGCATAGTTCTTGGCACGCAGTAGTATGAGGTAACTTGTACAGAAGACTCATTATATGCCAGGCACAGTTCTAAATATATTACAGGCATTAACTCATTTAATTCTCTTAACAACTCTATGACCTTGGTAATACTATTATCTCCATTTTATAGATGGATGGAATGAGGACCAGAAAGGTTAAGTAACTTTCCCAGAGTTACACAGCTAATAAGTCACAATGAGAGGATCTGAACCCAAGCAGTTAATTTCATAGTCTGCTCTTCTTCACTTCTCTATTCACCAATAATAGATGCACACTAAAAATACGGGTTTCTTTCAACTGTAATATTGTATCTGTGCTATCTTGTCCCTATAAGAGTTTTTAAAAATATTTGTGTTCTCTTGGTATCTGGAATATGGAGAAAGTTCCAGAAAGAAATAAGGTCCCATCCAATCAGCCTTGGTATTGGTATTTGAGTTTGATAGTCTCCAGCAAAAACTTCTCTCAGAGCTCTCTTCCTTCAGCTCTGAAGGAATCAGGTAGAGAATGTATGTGTAGCAGGTCGGAGTCTTATCTGCCATGGCTGATCCAGTCCCTGAGAGACTGGACACAAACATGCAGTGATTTTCAGCTCTGGCTTTCCTCTCTTGTCCTGGGATTCTTAGGACCATGCTGGAAGCTAAGCCCTACCCCACAGCTAAATTCAAGACTTTTCCTGAAACTGGGGCTAGATGCCAACTGAGTAGCTGCTTTAGCAATAGAGACACCTGTCTCCTAGAAAATTAAACGAGATCACCAACTCATTTGCATAAACTAGCAGATGGGGAAGAGTTGCATTTGTTATCAATTTTGGCTGGATTTCAACCAATTATATGGACTTAAAATGTTTGGTCTTTCATTGCCAAACTTGTGAGCTATCCACTCCCCTAATGTGTTTCTCATAACCATGTTTTTTAAGATTCAAAATAGTAATGGCATCCACTTTACATTTTCCCCCTAACTGGCTAATACATTAGTTGAGACACTCATACTTCTAACCCTTTCTCATAAACCTTTATAATAGTAATTCCACCATTGATTTCCAAAAATTGAGACTGTGACTCCCTTTTTACCACTTATTTTTTAAACAAATCTTAGCTTAAGACATAATATATCCATATAGTATATTTTTACATTAATGCTATGTTAATTTAATATTGTTAATACTTAATAATAATAATTTAATATTGTTACTATTAAACAATGGTGTTCACCAGTTTAAACCTAGTGCCAAGCACAATGCCTAGAACATAATAGATATTCAAGAGAGATTTGCTGAATGACTGAGTGAATGAATAAAAGAATGAATACTTGAACCACCAGCATCTGAATATCAGCTTTCATGGCTTTGATAGGAGGCAATGGGAATTTCAGGAACCTCAACTGGGTCTGTGTAGGGAACAGAATTGGTTATCCACCCCAAATCAATATCTACAAAGTGTACACCAACGTGAGCTCCTCCAGGGTGGGCAGGGGTAGTGTCTCTTTCATCTTTCCAACACAGGTTGTTAAGTAGGGCCACATACATGGCAGAATCTCAATAAATGCTTTTAAATGACCACAAAAGAAGTGTAAGATTTAACCCTTCCCCTCCTGGGAAGGCATAATCTATATTTCAGTGGCAGAAGGGCTATCTCCAACATCCTGTGGGTTGCTTCCCGCTACTCCTACAGCTCAAAATGAATATCAATCTAATATTTACTGAAGTTATTTTGACATTTTTAATAATCCAAGACTGCTGCTAGCTCAATTCCTTTTCAAAATGGGAAGATACTCAGAGTATAATTCTCCTTATAACTTTATTCAAGAAAGGGATTTGGAAAAAAGGAATCACAACTCCTCCGTCATGTGTTACTATGCAGGAGATAAAGCAATTCATCTTTTGTCATTAAGTTGTGACATCTGCCTGCATGCGGCCTGAGATCCAATGAGTTTGGCTTTCTCTAATTCCCTGGGTCATTAGCTACATAATCATAATTATTTTCATCTGTGCAGATTGTTTTTTTTCATCCATTATTCTCCTCCCCTTCTTCATCACATTTCCACATTGACGGAAACCATGAGAGTGCCATCTGGTACAACCTGTGCATGGGGCCAGTCAAATGAAAGGCAGCCACTGAAGGATGCCCATATTTCATCAGATGCATTTGTATGCTGCCTTTGCTCTCATACCATTTCCTGTCCCTCCAGATTTCAAGGGCTCCCCAGAGATGACAGAATACAGACCTCCTGCCCCCAATTCCAGTGGCATCTGAAGAGATGTCTCTATTGAGGGTGATACAATTGACACCAACTTATGAATAACTATATTTGCAGAGAATTAACATTTCCTGCATGTCTACCAACTGACGTAGGCAATTATAGAGGCAGCTGCCAAATGAGTATTAACATAACTGGAAAAGCTTCCCTGTGTATGAGTCAGACTATGCAGGCAGTGTGTAGCATCCTCAATAGACTGTGTAGACTTTTATTTCCAAGAGCAATTATTTTATGTGCAGACAATGCCCCATCTTGAAGCAACTGCCTGGAATCCTCCTCAGTAGAAATTACGTTGCAACTTGTGGGAAGCAAATGTATTAGAAAGATTGTGCCTCTGCTTTTTTAAGCCCATGAATAAACCTGTAGGCAAACTATTTGATCTCTATAAATACCAGTGAAATTGGTGCATTAATTCTTTTTGGTATTCTCAGCAGCTTTATTTAGTGTCATGAGGAAGAACTGGCATTGAAAGGGAAGCCAGGAGACCTGGGTCCTAGTTTAAACTTTGCATTATACAACCTGAGTATTTGACATCTGTATTTTGAGTTACTCTCTCTGGGGCTCAGTTTCATTTTCTATAAAACGTTCCTCAAAGTGTAACCCATAGATCCTTGCCTCAGAATCATCTGGGTTGATAAGTTAAAAGGTATATTCTTGAGTGACTTCTGCTTCCAGGAATATGGAGTAGAAATGCTTTTCCCTATCCCTTCCACTAAACATAAGTAAAAACCATGGACAATATACATAAAGCAAACATAAGAAAGGTGGAGAGAAGAATGCAGATTGACTAGGGATTTCAAGACCCAAGAAGTCCAATAAAAAAAAAAAAAAAAGACCCAAGGAGTGACATGGCAGTGAGTTTCTTGGGTTTTCTCACACACCCCACCTGGAGCTGAAGAAGCTGGCAAACTGGGAATGCCAATGAATGTAGACCAAAAAAAAAAAAAAAAAAAAGGCCCAATCAAAGCTTATTTGTGCTAGCCAAAGTTTGAGAAAAGAAGAAGCCTAGCAAGATAAAAAACTTTGTACAATCACCTCTGTACTCCAGCCAAACATCACCAAAAGAACTGTGGCCCCCATCCCTAACAGCAAAGGCCTCACAAGGCTGTAATGAGGAACGGCAACCCTCCTGTTGGGTAGTGTCAAAAAGCCCAACTCCAGAGCTGGGACTTTCATCCCCACAGTCAAATAATAGGGCTCCAGACTCCACAGTTTCAGTGCAGACTACATGGGAAACCAGATCTTTCACTCCAACCCAGCAGTAATGAGGAGCTCTACTTCTACGGTATCAACAGAACCAGAGTGGGGCACTTGGACTTCTACTCGGCAGTAAGGAGATAACATCCTTTTCTTCCCAGACATGTCAGAGGGATGTCACAGCAAGTCCACTAAAACACAAGGCTTAAATAAGATCCAGAGACTTATACTATGAAAATGTGCAGGTTTCTATTAAAAAAAAATCATTCATCATGCCAAGAACCAGGAAGATCTCAAACAAAATGAAAAAAAAAAAAATAGAAAACCAACAGATGCCAATACCAAGATGAACTGTTAGAATTATCAAAGATTTTTAAAGCTGCCATGATAAAAATGCTTCGGTGAACTATCAAAAACATGCATGAAACAAATGAAAATTAGAAAGCCTAAGCAAAGAAATGAAAGTTATAAAGAAGAACCCAATCGAAATTTTAGAATTGAAGAAAACAATAACTGAAATAAAATGTTCAGTGGATTGGCTCAGTTATAGAAAGGAGGGGATAGAGGATAAAATCAGTGAACTGAATGATGGAAAAACAGATATTAACCAGTTTGAACAACAGGGAAAAAAAGACAATAAAAATGAACAGCCTCCTAGACCTGTTGGACTATAACTAAACATTGAACATTTATTCCATCCAAGTACCAGAAAGAGATGAAAAGGAAAGCAAAATTGAAAAAAGCACTCACAGAAATAATGGCTGAAGACTTTCCAAATCTGGCAAAAGACATAATCCTACAGATTCAAAAAGCTAATTGGATGCTGAATAGGATGAGCCAATAGAAATCCATGCCAAGATATAATATAAACTTCTGAAAACTGAAGACAAAGAAAAAAATTTTGAATGCGGCCAGGGGGAAAATGGCACAATTACTTACAGAACAAAACAACTGGAATGACAGTTTCTTATCAGATGTTATGGATGCCAGAAAAAATGACAAAATATTTTTCTGGTTCTTAAAGAAAAGCAATGTCAACCCAAATTCCTTTAACCGGTTAAAATATCCTTTAGGAAGGAAGGGGAAATCAGGACATATTTAGATGAAGGAAAACTAAGAAAATTTGCCACCATCAGACCTACCCTAAAAGAATGGCTAAAGGGAGAGGGGAGCTTCAAGATGGTGGAAGAGTAAGACATGGAGATCACCTTCCGCTCCACAAAGACAAAAGAATAGGGATGAGACCTGCACCAGTGGGAGGGAACTGTGAAGGAGGAAAGGTTTCCAAACACTAGGAAGCCCCTTCGCAGTCGGAAACTGTAGGGGGCGGAGGAGAGAGCAGCAACAGGGGTTCGGAGGGCAAAGCAGAGAGATTGCCGCACAGAGAATCCCTGCCGACCATCACTCACCAGCCCGAGACGCTTGTCTGCTCCCCAGCCGGAGCGGGCAGGGACTGGGAGCTGAGGCTCAGGCTTTGGAGGTCGGATCCCAGGGAGAGGACTGGGGTTGGCTGCGTGAACACAGCCTGAAGGGGTTAGTGCGCCACAGCAAGCCGGGAGGGAGTCCGGGAAAAAGTCTGGAGCTGCCTAAGAGGCAAGAGACATTTTCTTACCTCTTTGTTTCGGGGTGCGTGAGGAGAGAGGATTCAGAGTGCCGCTTAAAGGAGCTCCAGAGACGGGCGTGAGCCGTGGCTATCAGCGCGGACAACAGAGACTGGCATTAGACGCTAAGGCTGCTGCAGCCACCAAGAAGCCTGTGGGCGAGTACAGGTCACTGTCCACACCTCCCCTCCCGGAGCCTGTGCAGCCCGCCACAGCCAGGGTCCCGTGATCCAGGGACAACTTCCCTGGAAGAACGCATGGTGCACCTCAGGCTGGTGCAACGTCACACTGGCCTCTGCCGCCGCAGGCTCGCCCCACACTCCGTACCCCTCCCTCCCACCAGCCTGAGTGAGCCAGGGCCCCCGAATCAGCTGCTCCTTTAACCCTGTCCTGTCTGGGTGGGGAACACATGCCCTCAGGTGACCTACACGCAGAGGCGGAGCCAAATCCAAAGCTGAACTCCAGGAGCTGTGCGAACAAAGAAGAGAAAGGGAAATCGCTCCCAGCATCCTCAGGAGCAGTGGATTAAATCTCCACAATCAACTTAATGTACCCTGCATCTCTGGAACACCTGAATAGACAATGAATCATCCCAAATTGAGGACGTGGACTTTGGTAGCAATGATATATTTTTTTTCACGTTTTCTTTTTTTGTGAACGTGTATGTGTCTGCTTCTGTGTGTGATTTTGTCTGTATAGCTTTGCTTTTACCATTTGTCCTAGCATTCAGCCTGTCCATCTTTTTTTTTGTTAGTATAGTTTTTAGCGATTGTTATCATTGGTGGAATTGTTTTTTGCTTTGGTTGCTCTCTTCCTTCTTTCTTTTTTTTTAATTACTTTTAAAATTTTTTAATAATTATTTTTTATTTTAATAACTTTATTTTATTTCAATTTATTTATTTTTTCTTTCTTTCTTTCTTTTTTTCTCCCTTTTATTCTGACCTGTGTGAATGACAGGGTTTTTGTGCTCTGGCCGTGCGTCAGGCCTGTGCCTCTGAGTTGGGAGACCCAAGTTCAGGAAATTGGTCCACCAGAGACCTCCCAGCTTCACATAATACCAACTGGCAAAAATCTCCCAGAAATTTCCATCTCAACGCCAAAACCCAGCTCCACTCAACGACCAGCAAGCTACAATGCTGGATACCCTATGCCAAGCAACAAGCAAGACAGGAACACAACCCCACCCATTAGCAGAGAAGCTACCTAAAATCATAATAAGGTCACAGACACCCCAAAACACACCACCAGACATGGACCTGCCCACCAGAAAGACATGAGCCAGCCTCATCCACCAGAACACAGGCACTAGTCCCCTCCACCAGGAAGCCTACACAACCCACTGAACCAAACTTAGCCACTGGGGGCAGACACCAAAAACGACGGGAACTATGAACCTGCAGCCTGTGAAAAGGAGACCCCCAAACACAGTAACTTAAGCAAAATGGGAAGACAGAGAAACACACAGCAGATGAAGGAGCAAGTTAAAAACCCACCACACCTAACAAATGAAGAGTAAATAGGCAGTGTACCTGAAAAAGAATTCAGAATAATGATAGTAAAGGTGATGCAAAATCTTGGAAATAGAATGGAGAAAACACAACAAACGTTTAACAAGGACCTAGAAGAACTAAAGAGCAAACAAACAATGATGAACAACACAATAAATGGAATTAAAAATTCTCTAGAAGGAATCAATAGCAGAATAACTGACGCAGAAGAACGGGTAAGTGACCTGGAAGATAAAATAGTGGAAATAACTACTGCAGAGCAGAATAAAGAAAAAAGAATGAAAACAACTGAGGACCATCTCAGAGATCTCTGGGACAACATTAAACACACAAACATTCGAATTATAGGGGTCCCAGAAGAAGAAGAGAAAAAGAAAGGCACTGAGAAAATATTTGAAGAGATTATAGTTGAAAATTTCCCTAATATGGGAAAGGAAATAGTTAAACAACTCCAGGAAGCACAGAGATTCCCACAGAGGATAAATCCAAGGAGAAACACACCAAGACACATATTAATTGAACTCTCAAAAATTAAATACAAAGAAAAAATATTAAAAGCAGCAAGGGAAAGACAACAAATAATATACAAGGGAATCCTCATAAGGTTAACAGCTGATTTTTCAGCAGAAACTCTGCAAGCCAGAGGGAGCGGAAGGACATATTTAAAGTGACGAAAGGGAAAAACCTACAACCAAGATTACTCTACCCAGCAAGGATCTCATTCAGATTTGACGGAGAAATTAAAACCTTTAGAGACAAGCAAAAGGTAAGAGAATTCAGCAGCACAAAAGCAACTTTACAACAAATGCTAAAGGAACTTCTCTAGGCAGGAAACACAAGAGAAGGAAAAGACCTACAATAACAAAACAATTAAGAAAATGGTAATAGGAACACACATGTCAACAACTACCTTAAATGTAAATGGATTAAATGCTCTAACCAAAAGGCACAGACTGGCTGAGTGGATATGAAAACAAGACGCATATATATGAAGTCTACAAGAGACCCACTTCAGACCTAGGGACACATACAGACTGAAAGTGAGGGGATGGAAAAAGATATTCCATGCAAACGGAAATCAAAAGAAAGCTGGAGTAGCAATTCTCATACCAGACAAAATACACTTTAAAATAAAGACTAGTATGAGAGACAAAGAAGGACACTACATAATGATCAAGGGATCAATCCAAGAATGAGTTATAGCAATTGTAAATATTTATGCACTCAACATAGGAGCACTTCAATACATAAGGCAAGTACTAACAGCCATAAAAGGGGAAATTGACAGTAACACAATCATAGTAGGGGACTTTAACACCCCACTTTCACCAATGGACAGGTCATACAAAATGGAAATAAATAAGGAAACACAAGCTTTAAATGATACGTTAAACAAGATGGACTTAATTCATATTTATAGGACATTCCATCCAAAAACAACAGAATACACTTTCTTCTCAAGTGCTCATGGAACATTCTCCAGGATAGATCATATCTTGGGTCACAAATCAAGCCTTGGTAAATTTCAGAAAATTGAAGTCATATCAAGTATATTTTCTGACCACAATGCTATGAGAGTAGATATCAGTTACAGGAAACAATCTGTAAAAACAATACAAACACATGGAGGCTAAACAACACACTACTAAATAACCAACAGATCACTGAAGAAATCAAAAAATACCTAGACACAAATGACAATGAAAACATGACGACCCAAAACCGATGGGATGCAGCAAAAGCAGTTCTAAGAGGGAAGTTTATAGCAATAAAATACTACCTTAAGAAACAAGAAACATCACAAATAAACAGCCTAACCTCACACCTAAAGCAATTAGAGAGATAAGAACAAGAAAACCCCAAAGTTAGCAGAAGGAAAGAAATCATAAAGATCAGATCAGAAATAAATGAAAAAGAAATGAAGGAAACGATAGCAAAGATCAAGAAAACTAAAAGCTGGTTCTTTGAGAAGATAAACAAAATTGATAAACCATTAGCCAGACTCATCAAGAAAAAAAGGGAGAAGACTCAAATCAATAGAATTAAAAATGAAAAAGGAGAAGTAACAACTGACATTGCAAAAATACAGAGGAGTATGAGTGATTACTACAAGCAACTATATGCCAATAAAATGGACAACCTGGAAGAAATGGACAAATTCTTAGAAAAGCACAACCTTCCAAGACAGAACCAGGAAGAAATAGAAAATATGAACAGACCAATCACAAGCACTGAAATTGAAACTGTGATTAAAAATCTTCCAACAAACAAAAGCCCAGGACCGGATGCCTTCACAGGTGAATTTTATCAAACATTTAGAGAAGAGCTAACACCTATCCTTCTCAAACTCTTCCAAAATACAGCAGAGGGAGTAACACTCCCAAACTCATTCTACGAGGCCACCATCACCCTGATACCAAAACCAGACACAGATGTCACAAAGAAAGAAAACTACAGGCCAATATCACTGATGAACATACATGCAAAAATCCTCAACAAAATACTAGCAAACAAAATCGAACAGCATATTAAAAGGATCATACACCATGATCAAGTGGGGTTTATTCCAGGAATGCAAGGATTCTTCAATATACGCAAATCAATCGATGTGATACACCATATTAACAAACTGAAGGAGAAAAATCATTTGATCACCTCAATAGATGCAGAAAATGCTTCTGACAAAATTCAACAACAGTTTATGATAAAAACCCTCCAGAAAGTAGGCATAGAGGGACCTTACCTCAACTTAATAAAGGCCATATATGACAAACCCACAGCCAACATCGTTCTCAATGGTGAAAAACTGAAAGCATTTCCACTAAGATCAGGAAGAAGACAAGGTTGCCCACACTCACCACTGTTATTCAACTTACTTTTGGAAGTTTTAGCCATAGCAGTCAGAGAAGAAAAAGAAATAAAAGGAATCCAAATTGGAAAAGAAGAAGTAAGACTGTCATTGTTTGCAGATGACATGATACTATACATAGAGAACCCTAAAGATGCTACCAGTAAACTACTAGCACTAATCAATGAATTTGGTAAAGTAGCAGGATACCAAATTAATGCACAGAAACCTCTTGCATCCCTATACACTAATGATGAAAAATCTGAAAGAGAAATTAAGGAAGCACTCCCATTTACCACTGCAGCAAAAGGAATAAAACACCTAGGAATAAACCTACCTAGGGAAACAAAAGACCTGTATGCAGGAAACTATAAGACACTGATGAAAGAAATTAAAGATGATACCAACAGTTGGAGAGATATACCATGTTCTTGGATTGGAAGAATCAACATTGTGAAAATGACTCTACTACCCAAAGCAATCTACAGATTCAATGCAATCCCTGTCAAACTACCACTGGCATTTTTCATAGAACTAGAACAAAAATTTTCACAATTTGTATGGAAACACAAAAGACCCCGAATAGCCAAAGCAACCTTGAGAAAGAAAAACGGAGCTGGAGGAATCAGGCTCCCTGACATCAGACCATACTACAAAGCTACAGCAGTCAAGAAAATATGGTACTGGAACAAAAACAGAAACATAGATAGAAAGCCCAGAGATAAACCCACGCACCTATGGTCACCTTATCTTTGATAAAGGAGGCAAGAATATACAATGGAGATAAGACAGCCTCTTCAATAAGTGGTGCTGGGAAAAGTGGACAGCTACATGTAAAAGAATGAAATTAGAACACTCCCTAACACCATACACAAAAATAAACTCAAAATGGATTAAAGACCTAAATATAAGGCTGAACACTATAAAACTCCTGGGGGAAAACATAGGAAGAACACTCTTTGACATAAATCACAGCAAGATCTTTTTTGATCCACCTCGTAGAGTAATGGAAATAAAAACAAAAATAAACAAATGGGACCAAATGAAACTTCAAAGCTTTTGCACAGCAAAGGAAACCATAAACAAGATGAAAAGACAACCCTCAGAATGGGAGAAAATAGTTGCAAATGAAGGAACTGACAAAGGATTAATCTCCAAAATTTGCAAGCAGCTCATGCAGCTCAATATCAAAAAAACAAACAACCCAATCCAAAAATGGGCAGAAGACCTAAATAGACATTTCTCCAAAGAAGATATACAGATTGTCAACAAACACATGGAAGAATGCTCAACATCACTAATTATTAGAGAAATGCAAATCAAAACTACAATGAGGTTTCACCTCACACCAGTTAGAATGGGCATCATCAGAAAATCTACAAACAACAAATGCTGGAGAGGGTGTGGAGAAAAGGGAACCCTCTTGCACTGCTGGTGGGAATGTACACTGATACAGCCACTATGGAGAACAGTATGGAGGTTCCTTAAAAAACTAAAAATACAATTACCATATGATTCAGCAATCCCACTACTGGGCATAGACCCAGAGAAAACCGTAATTCAAAACGACATATGCACCCCAATGTTCATTGCAGCACTATTTACAATAGCCAGGTCATGGAAGCAACCTAAATGCCCATTGACAGACAAATGGATAAAGAAGTTGTGGTACATACATACAATGGAATATTACTCAGCCATAAAAAGGAACGAAACTGGGTCATTTGTTGAGATGTGGATGGATCTAGAGACTGTCATCCAGAGTGAAGTAAGTCAGAAAGAGAAAAACAAATATCGTATATTAATGCATGTATGTGGAACCTAGAAAAATGGTATAGATGAACCAATTTGCAGGCAGAAGTTGAGACACAGATGTAGAGAACAAACGTATGGACACCAAGCGGGGCAAGCCACGGGGGTGGTGGTGTGCTGAATTGGGTGATTGTGATTGACATGTATACACTGATGTGTATAAAATTGATGACTCATAAGAACCTACAGTATAAAAAAGTAAATAAAATAAAATTCAAAAATTAAAACAAAGAAACAAAAAAACTGAAAAAATAAATAAATAAAAGAACTACCATATGACCCAGCAATCCCCTAGTGGGCACATACTGAGAAAACCATAATTCAAAAAGATTCATGTACCACAATATTTATTGCAGCTCTATTTACAACAGCCAGGACATGGAAGCAACCTAAGTGTCCATCAACAGACGAATGCATAAAGAAGATGCGGCACATATATACAATGGAATATTACTCAGCCATAAAAAGACACGAAATTGAGTTATTTGTAGTGAGGTGGATGGACCTAGAGTCTGTCATACAGAGTGAAGTAAGTCAGAAAGAGAAAATCAAATACTGTATGCTAACACATATATATGGAACCTAAAAAAAAAAATGGTCATGAAAAACCTAGGGGCAAGACGGGAATAAACACACAGACCTACTAGAGAATGGATTTGAGGACAGGCAGAGGAGGAAGGGTAAGCTGGGACAAAGTGAGAGAGTGGCATGGATATATATACACTACCAAACATAAAATAGATAGCTAGTGGGAAGCAGCCACACAGCACAAGGATATCAGCTTGGTCCTTTGTGACCACCTAGAGGGGTGGGATAGGGAGAGTGGGAGGGAGGGAGACACAGAGGGAAGAGATATGGGGATATATGTATATGTACAGCTGATTTACTTTGTTATAAAGCAGAAACTAACACACCATTGTAAAGCAATTATACTCCAATAAAGATGTTAAAAAAAAAGAATGGCTAAAGGGAGTTCTCTAAAAAGAAAGGAAATAAAGAAAGAATGAAACTTGTACATCAGGAAGGAAGGAAAAACATGGTCAGTAAAAATATGGATAAATACATTAGAGTTTTGTTCTCCTCTTGGGTTTTCTAAAGTACATTTGTTGGTTGAAAGAAAAATTATGACTGCTGATTTGGTTCTAAATATATGTAGAGGAAGTATTTAGACAAGTATATCATAAATGGGGGAGAGAACATTGACATAAAGAGATCTATAAGAGGTGGGCTTTGTACCAGAAAAGCAATAGTTTTCCTGACCACCCCCATGCCCCTAGCAGATTTCTCATGGTATCTCACGGGTAAGAATTCTACCACCCTGGCCATAGAGGCAAAGGAATCTGGAAAGTAAGTGCTTTTAGCTGGGCACACAGATTTTATTAGAAAAGCAAAAGGGAAGAATAAGTATTTCATGGGCCACAAGCAGTGTCTGATAGTAACTCTGAGAGTCAATGAAAAGAATTATATACGACGCTATTTTTAAAATGCTTAACACAGGGCTTAGCCCATATTAACTGTTTTAATAAATGTTTCTTTCCCTTTTTCATGGAAGCACACAAAAGTAGCACAATATAATATTTCAGATACCTAGAGTTGTTATATAGTAGTAGATCTAGTTTTTCATTGCCAAGAATCATTTCTGATCTTTTCACAAAGACATCAACAGCTTTGATGTACTTTCTATCTTACTGGCTGAACATGTGAAATAAAAGTTGACAGTTCAACAGTAAACAGTGGGTAATGATGTAGAACCATGGGTTCAGTAAGTTTAGAAAACATACAGCAAATGGCCAATATCAATCAATATATATATATATATATACTGGACCTAGGAAAAGGCAGTGGTAATGCAGCAGTGAATAACCCCTGATTTTTCAATTAGAAGAAAAATAAAGAGGCTTCCCTCCAATAAAGTAAAACATACCCACCCGTACTCCTCCCCTAGGTATACACTGTGATTTCCTGTATCTACACTCCTCTCCCAAACCATACTGAAATATCTTACTTCAGGGAATGAAGGAAAATCATAACTGTTGTAAGCCTAATTCTGGAGCATGGAACCTAGGGCATTCTGTAGGTTTCTGTGTCTGTTCCCTGTCCTTCCCACATCACTTCCTAAAGGAATTCCTTCTTATAAAAATTGTGGCCAAGCCTACATTCCAGGTATTCTGAATTACTGCAGGAATACCCCGTTGAAACTGTAGGGCCTCTACACTATATGGGTATTGGCTTGGAATATGCAAAACATTATTTACTTTTATGTTTTGGGTGAGGTATCAAGTTGAAATTCAACGAATCCTATAATGTCAGACACTGTTGGATGTTCGCCCAGTACACACCCTTTAATTTTTTTCTCTTGACATAACTACAGCATTGTTCAGTTAGCCACATACTCAGTTTGGAGCCTGGTTAATTTCAAGGTGATTCTCTGTCCCTCACCAGTTACTGGTTCAGAAACAGGTGTAGGACTCAACTTAGGCCAATGAGGCTTCAGAACGTTTCTGTGAAAATCCTCTTGCTGCTAAGAAAGAGAATCTCCCTTTGTCTTCTTGACATTGCCTTTCTGGGGACGGGGGCTCCCTGAAACCGCTTCAATCATCTTTTAATGAGTCAGGAGATCTAACCAACACACGAAGATGGGGGAAAAAAAAGTCTTTGATGGCAATGTTGAGTCATTCATGCCTGCAAACCTGAAGTCTGTCTTACCTTCAACTTCCAACTATACGAAAACATAACTTTTCTTATTTTTAATTCCTCTTTGAATTATCATTGTAATCTGAAGATTCTTAATTGATAAGTCTAGAAAAACCAAAATGGTAAAAATTAAGTATTCAGGGAAAAAATAATTTTGGGTAACTGGAAATCAACCAGAAAATCAAACCAACTAAATAATTAATTTTCACTCTGGTTCTAATAATTAGTTCCAAATTGTATTAGCTTCCTCATACTGGGAGGCACAGCGGAGTTAATATGGTTTACTCTCAATTTATGTATTATATATTTATTTATTTATTTACCCAGATATTGCAGGGCCTTAGAGTATCTTTTATAAATGTGGAAATAGGTGATCCTGGTGACACTTAAGCCACCAGGGACTATATAATGTACTGTGGCTTTAACAATACCTAGGTGAACCTTTTCCTTCTAAATTATTTCCTTATATCTTTGATTTTTATCATCATATATTTCCTGTTCCTTAAAGCTTAAAATCCAAGGATTTCAGCTTAGTGAGAATTGTGTTGGCTGCACCTAGTTCACTCATACATTCTCAGCAGCAAAGGAGCATAGCAAATGCTAAAAGCAAAAGCACCTATATATTTTTGCTAAGGAAGCTATTGATTAAAGGCCATTAATCTCATCACATACACAGAAACCAAGAGAAGGAGAGAGAGAAAAAAATGAAAAAATGTTTGGTATATGTACATCTGGCAGATCAAAGAGAAGAGTAGATTATTTAGCATGGCACAAGTGGAAATTAAGGTAAATTTTGACTAGAAATGAAGAAAATGCTTCCTGGCGGTAAAGTAACTGGATTATAAAATCACATCCCAAGAGAGACAGAAGGCACTTTATCTTGGATCATTTGCAAAGGTGTAAACACACAGTGAAAATATTTTTAAAAGTCCCCATTATGGAAAAAATTTCTTTCGTGGAGTTGTTTTAATGTGGCTCAGTGATTCTGTCCTTTCTTTCTCTTTGAAATAAACTGGTGAAAACAGCAAAAGAAAAACAGTCTTAGTAAAGATATTAAGCAATACGTATGTGCTGTGTAATTCTAGTGAACGTGCACATTTTCAAAATTTTTAAATCATTAACAGTGAGCCATGGGATGAGAAATTTCTAGGGGCTGGAAAGAAGCACAAAAGTCATTCAGCCCCTCACTGGACAGATAGTAGCTATCATTTACTTAGCACCTACTCTATGCCAGACACTATACATTCTTTTTAAATCAGTGCCACCCATTCCTGTAAAGCAGGCCTTATTATCTTCCTCCAAAGAAAAGAAAATTGGACTCAGAGAGTTGAAATATCCACCCGCAATCACACAGCTGTTGAGTCAGGATGTTAATCCAGTTGGTCTGGCTTACAGTTGGGAAGAAGCACAAAGCTTTCCTTCCACTAAAGCACATTTCTCAGGAGGCAAAGATCCTGAGGCCCAGCGGGTGAAGCCTCTGGGGCCAAGCCTTGCAGCTGGTTGATGACAGGCAGTCACCCTCCTCAAGTCTCCACCTCCTCCTTATTCCAGTGCTCTTCATTTGCACGTCACCTGAACGAACCACCTTGGTTAACAACTAGGTTCTAAGGGCTGGGGAATTAGGGGCAGGCCAAACCTGTGTCTGCTTCTCTGGTAAGTGACAATTAAATTGCTTTTCAAAAAATGCGCCTCCTTGTGAGTACCTTCTCTATACGTCTTATTTTCCTCCTTCCTGTAATGTCCTTTTATGATAGTTAAAGCCTTAGAAATATAAAACCTTAGAAATTGTTGGTAAGGTTCTGTTCTTCCCAGCTAGTCATTTGGAAAAGGACAACATGTCACTTCTCCTGACAAAGTGCGATCCATTTGATTTCCTTAATCTGGCTTCTTATATTCCTCTACCCACCTCATATACATAGCCCCCCCATAATCCCTTTTCCTACCTGCAAATTCCTCATATTCCTACCATTGGCATGCACTCTGCCTTCTCCCACGTTGAGTATTCCCGTCTGTGCCCAGAGCTCTGTTGGCAAAGTCTTTTATGTCAAAACTAGTCTGACTTCTCTTTTGAGAAGCCGGACTTCCTTCCTGTGATCCATGAAAGGTCGGTCAGTCCTCATACTTGCTCGGTGGGGAGGCTAGCGATGTTCTTGCTTACAAATGTAAAACAGCCACTGGCTAAATACTGGGTTTAAGTGACCTGGTTTACAACTTTGACTTCCAGCCACCCAGTCACAAGCCAAGCTGTCCGTGGCAGGCACTAAGCACAGTGTTTAAGAAACAATAGCAATCCAAGAATAATGCTACTCACAAAATCTATGCAAAGATAAAGGGGACTCTTTCTTGAGTCTCCTTCCTTTCCAACTTTTGCCCTTTCCTTTCCCTTTCCTTTTGCTCTTTCCCATTCCTTTAAAGACCACATTCAATGATAGGGCTGTCCCTTTCAATTGCAAATGAAACCCTGGCTCTCTAAACACAAGTTCCTTCTTGGCAGGCTTTGCAAAAGGACATTTAAAAGCCGGATTCAAAGTGGCAGAGCGTTTCAAATTCTGAAGACATCACAAAACGATTCCTTATTGGTAACAACTGGTAAAACCTGAGGCCGAAGAAGCCAGACCGCCCCCTTTCGGATGGTCCTGTGGAAAATGCTCTCTGAGCTTCTCTTTCAAAATAACATGTGTTTACAAAGGTGGGGAAAATGGCTGCCTCTCTGAATCTTCTAATATCCTCTTGGTTTTAGTGGGCACCCAACTTGAGGCTCTCTGGATGAAAAGAACAGAGAAGGGGAACTGGAAGAAAACCTGTTTTAAAAAGATATGGAAGTTTTAAAAGCACAACAGCCTTTGACACATTTTGCCCATGAGCAACGAAACAGGTTACCCACTGGGGCTAAGTGGCAAAAGTACATGAAGAACACACCCACACACACTCACAATACATAGCAAAGTACAACCAAATACCCAGGGCAGGAATACTGCACAGAAGGCCTCGTTCTAAAGGGGTTGTTTTGAGAAGGAATGTTCTTCTCTGTCATGAACTGGAATTCACTGTACGAGCACAATGCTCTCTTCAAAGATTCTGGCACATAAACAGATAGCAGGGGCCGTCCACAAATCCTTGGTAAACATACACAGCCTTTCGCACAGTGGCTGGGAGCAAAGTGCTTTGCAGTATGAATGAATTGTTTTGACCTCAGAAAAAATGCTTCCTTGCCCAGTGGTTAACTCCAGAAACTAGAGTCCGTTATAGTCTCTGATGTCTGATGGTATTTAGGTGGACAATATATGGTGGTTTGACAACGGCCAACGTTCAATATTGATTTTTTGTCCCTTTTAAGTTACTATTAATAACAAAATGACAAATCAAAACCAATACAACATTACAACCTCTAGAAAGTAATTCTTTGGAAAAGCTAAGCTAAACCTAATTTTTGGGGGAAAAAAAGAAAAAAGAGAGAGCCCAAATATAAACATAAAATACATGTGCCTTATTCAACAAAAGCAGGGCTCCATGCAGAAAGGCTATTCTCTTGATACAGCCACTTGAGTCATTAATGTTGAAGATGTGTACATTTTTCAAAGCCACATTTCTGAGTGAAACTCAATATTGACAGTGCATCCAGAACTGTGGTGTCTTTGTCAGGCAACAATATTATAAGGGGGCTAGAGGAAATTCAGTGGCAGGTAATACAGAAGAAGTCTGTACCTATAAATCACCTCAGTACTCTGAAGATTGCTACAATCATCCTCACTTCATCTCTGTTGAAATCCATTCTCTATAGTTCATCCTCTATCAAGTTGAAGGCTGATTTAGTAGGTATTCTGGCATTCGAAAGATGGTGAGCGTCGTGTAGGAAGAAAACTAGATTTTCATGAATATTAAAACACTCCTGATACTTCCTCTTTCATTCAGCTTTGAACAAAGCTGAGATAAGGTTTTTTTGTTTGTTTCCTTGTTTACTGGTTTGTTTGAAGAATTTCTGTATAAATCCAGCCAACTGATATTTCTCCATTTACTTAAAAAGATATTTATTGAGTACAAAAACATATACCAGGCACATAGCATAGTAGAGGCTGGTAATATTAATATGAGGTTGGATAAACTTTCAGTTATAAAATAAGCAATGAGGATGTACAGTATAGCAACTATAGTTAATAGTATTCTATATTTGAAAGTTACTAAGTTACTAAGAGAGTAAATCTTAAA
Source organism: Phocoena phocoena (assembly GCF_963924675.1). Classification (NCBI taxonomy): domain Eukaryota; kingdom Metazoa; phylum Chordata; class Mammalia; order Artiodactyla; family Phocoenidae; genus Phocoena; species Phocoena phocoena. Next base: position 15,656,566 of record NC_089228.1, read on the forward strand.
AGTTCTTACCACAAGAAAAAAATTTGTAACTGTGTATGGTGACTGACATTAACTAGACTTAATGTGGTGATCATTTCACGATACATACAAATATTGAATCATGTTGTACACCTGAAGTTAATATGTTATATGTCAATTATACATCGATAAAAAAAAAAAGACAGCTATAGGACCTGTCCTCATGGAGCTTGCATTCTAGGGGGAGAGACAAAAACAAGCACAAACACATGAATGAATGAATGAATTCAAACTGTGATCACTGTTAGGAAGTCACTGATCCAATTAGGGGCTGAGTTATAGAATGGGGAGGGGGAAATGTGACATATGCTATGGGCAAGGAAGGGTTTTTTAAGAAGGCAATCCTTTCATGGCTATCAAAGAAAGAACATAGAGGTAGTCCTGCAAAGTGTTGGAGAGAATAATATACCAGACAGAGAAGAGATGTGGAAAGGTCCTGAAACAAGAAAAGAGTTCATAACAAAATACAAAAATGCAAGAAAAAAACCCCAAAAAACCCCACAACCAACCAAACCAAAACCCACACAAATACGGCCAGCACATAGCTGGCTAGAGATAAATAGCTTGAGAGGATAGAGACAAAAGTAGAGACCAGATTAGTCTATGCTGTAGGCTGTGATTCAATAGGATGGACATCTGGATGAGTATCAGCCTTGGAGTTTCAGAATGACATATGCGGGCGGGGCGGGGGGGGGGCGGTTCCAATGACTCAACAGGGCACACTGATGGGAGTAAGGGGATGAGTGACACTCTTATGGCTACATGGTTAAAATACTGGCATCTAGTCACATATATTAAGACAGTACTGAGTGGATTTGATGACTTAAAAGCTACTGATCTTTTTATTGTACCTGTTCCTTTACAGAAAAATTTCAAAACAGCAAAGAGTAGAATGTTAGACTTGGGAGTAACCCAGACATCATCTGTTCCCTTAGGTTACAAGGGAAAAATTGAGGCTGAGTGATGTCAAACGACGGAGGCAGGACTGAAAATTAAATCAACCATGCCCCTCCCCACCCCATAAAGTATTTTAGGGTGTGTGGCTAAGATATGTGGCTAAAATGGAATGTATGGAGGTGAACAGAGCAGAGGAAGTGGGAGGCTACGGTTCAGGGTATTAGAAGAATCATTAACCTAAAGCTGATGGACAAATCTTCATGTAGCTTTGGTTACAAGAGAGTGAAAGGAAACAACCTACATCTCCATCAATAGGAGATAAATCAAGAAAAGTAGGTAAATTCTTAGGATGGGATATTTTGTGGCCATTCAACGTGCTATTTGTGAAGAGGTTTTGCTGATGGTTGAAACTGCTTATGATAAAAATGAGAAAAGCAGGATATAAAAAATAGATATAAATTATGAAATGTGTTGTCACCCATACAATGTAAAAAAGACTAGACATACATTTGTAAAATATAATATTTTACTATTCTACCTGTTTTGATACTCAATTATTATGTTCCAGTTGTGTTAAGCCCGTGTATTATCTTATTAATCCCCATCAAAAACTAAGAAGAGGGCTTCCCTGGTGGCGCAGTGGTTGAGAGTCTGCCTGCCGATGCAGGGAACACGGGTTCGTGCCCCGGTCTGGGAAGGTCCCACATGCCGCGGAGCGACTGGGCCCGTAAGCCATGGCCACTGAGCCTGCGTGTCCGGAGCCTGTGCTCTGCAGTGGGAGAGACCACAACAGTGAGAGGCCCAAGTACCGCAAAAAAAAAAAAAAAAAAAAAAAAACCCTAAGAAGAAGGCATTATGACTGAACACATGAGTAAACTGAGGCTTAAGAAGGTTTAATGAGTCACTTGAGGTCACAAGGCTAGAAAGATGCTGAGCCAGGTGAAAAATTATGTACTACTATATTCTAAATCATTTTTAAGATGAGAAATCAGATGATACTATCTTTTAACTTATCTTTTCTGTGTTTTCCAATTTTACACTGTGGAAATAAACTGCATTGCAATTTAAAAAATAAATTGGATATCAAGTCAACTAAAAAGATATAATTGCAACTTGTGCCTCATTGGCGGTCTGATTTTTCCCTCTCCTCTCTGGTTTTCAAATACTTCTTGATAACTGGCTTTCTAGTCTGTTTTCAATTCATTAAGTGCTCATTTAGCACTTACTATGTTGCTAGTATTATTGATTCTATTTACCCTCAGAACCACTGGGCATGAGCTACTGAAAACACAAGTTCCCTTTCAGTACAATTACCCTTGTGCGAAGGAAATGACTTCCTCTGCTTTCACTTGCTCCTATTTGTTAAAGCTGGGTCGCCAGAGGGTTTGCACAATTGGAATTCACTTTCTCCTTACTTGCCCTCAGCAAATTCCTTATATTTGCAAGAAAATATTTCATAATTTCAATGCACTCTTACCCCATAATATTCTCATCTCTGCCCAGGAAATGAGAAGTATTTTGAGACCCAGAAGCTGCCAACCTGAGTTGTGTTGGAAACATTAAATGCCTCTACTTTCTGCTCTTACCAACCTCTAGCTTTTCTCTAACTATTGATTGGGGAAGCAACAGTTTGCAAAGCTTTTTAATCTTTTCTTTCTGTGTGATGGCTTTACCAATGTCTTCATAACAGTTTTCTACAAATATTTTACTTCAATAAAATGTGACAATTTTTCTGAATTTATGGCACTACTCTGGCTTTGATTATTTTGTTTGTTGTTGTTTTTTGTGGTGTTCTAACCTAAGAAGAAACTAAAAACGACTGCTTTAATTTTATGTACTCTAAAAATTTCATCAAACATAAACGTTTATTAACCTAGAATATAAAAATTCTTAAATGGAAGACTTTTTAAAGAAATTTTCTAAAGACATTTGCTAGGTATTTCAAAATCATGGAATCATGTAAATAATAATAACCATAACAAAACAAACAATGCCTGAGGCATTACTACATGCCAGATAATGTGTTAATTTTTTTATTTAAAAATTTTTTTCGGGGCTTCCCTGGTGGCGCAGTGGTTGAGAGTCCGCCTGCCAATGCAGGGGACACGGGTTCATGCCCCGGTCCGGGAGGATCCCACATGCCGCGGAGCGGCTGGGCCCGTGAGCCATGGCCGCTGGGCCTGCGTGTCCGGAGCCCGTACTCCGCAACAGGAGAGGCCACAGCAGTGAGAGGCCCGTGTACGGAAAAAAAAAAAAAAAAAAAAAATTTCAAACATCTTTACTGGAGTATAATTGCTTTACAATGGTGTGTTAGTTGCTGCTGTATAACAAAGTGAATCAGTTATATATATATCCCCATATCCCCTCCCTCTTGCATCTCCCTCCCACCCTCCCTATCCCACCCCTCTAGGTGGTCACAAAGCACTCAGCTGATCTCCCTGTGCTATATGGCTGCTTCCCACTAGCTATCTATTTTACATTTGCTAGTGTATATATTAGTCCATGCCACTCTCTCACTGTGTTAATTTTTTTTAATGAAAATATTATTTATTTCATTTAACCCTCCAAACAAGTTTTGAGTTAGGTGTTATTACTGACTGTTATACCAATGAGCAGGCTATAAGAGGCTATGTAACTTGTGTAGGGACACACAACCAGTAAATAGCAAAACTAGGATTTAAGCCCAGATCATTCTCACTTGAAGGCATATCTTTCAAAAACCATAATATCCTGCATGGTTAAATTATATCTGACCAATGAAGTGGTATTTATGTTCATTCATTTTTAAATAAAACCACAGCTTGGAAAGCCAGGAAAGTTTTATTAACATCCATGTCATTCAGTTCGGTTTATGTTGAGTGTCCGTGTGTTAAAGGAAAGCTGCTTCCGAATTATTGATCAAAGCCTATAAAACTAACAATGGAAGAAAAGAAACAGCAGATCTAATTTATTGACCACCGTTCCCTAAACACAAATTGACATTATCAAATCAATCGCCTAATTTTAATAATCCTTGTCTCCACATCCCTAATCAATAGTATAAATTTAGATTAGCTGTCGCATATTTTAACAAGAACAATCTGCAACACGTAAACCTTCGTCAGCATTATATGTGGTCTCGTGGGAAACATGCCTATATTGTAATAAATGCCAAATTGAAATGTTTTAAATTAACCATCACTTGAAAACATGCAATTTACAGATCTCCATGCAGAACTTTAAGTATTAATAAAAATGACCACTCTTAATTCAGAGACCACCACTTGCCATGCTCCATCAGCACTTCACACACTTATTCTAATTAATCATCACCGCAGTCCTATGAGATAGGTATTATCTCCAATTCAAGGCTGAAGAAACTGAGCCACATAGGGGCTAATCACTTGTTCAGAAACCCACAGATGTTAAAGGGTGCACAGCCATTTAAATTAAGGTATGGGGACTGTAAGTGCTTATGTTCTTTCAACTAAATAAGATTGCCTACCTTTGCAAGCACTAGCCCTCTGTTTCATAAGGCTTCCAAATCTTAGCATTCATACGCTGAGCTATCAAAAGGCAAGGTGGCCTTATTTAGAGTAAAGTGAAAGCTACAACTTAAGGTCCGTTTTTTCTATGTAAATTGCTTTGATATTTTTACTAAGGCTTTACATTAGCCTTCATGTATTTGCTGTTTATGCAATCACTATAAAGTCCTAATGGATGTGCGGTTACCAGAAATCCAATTATAAATTTTCTTTCAAACATTTAGATAGCAGTAACTCATAGGCCTTTAAAAACTTCCTCCCTGATTAAGGAGTAGTTAACTTCTTCTCTGCCCTGGGTAAGAGGAACATTGTTAGAATCTACCTGAAAATAGGTCATGGAAAGAAATATGAATGCTTCATCAATCCTCTGTCCCCTTCTGCATAGGGTGTGATGTCGGGAATTTTTATTTTGGCCATCAGTTGTTACTAGTCTGATCAGAGACAAGTTGGTTAAATTTGCTGGACTTCAGCTTCTCCATTTGAATAAAAGATAATGATAATAATGTAATTAATATATCACTTCTTTATATATTTTATTAATAATGAACGAGGTTATGTTAGTGAAAAGAGGTTTGTAAACACAAATGTGAATTAATGCTCCTAGAGATTATCACAAAATTCACCTGATCCAATCTCTCAATTTTACATACACAGAGGCCCAGATAATTAAAAGAATTATGCAAGGACACAAAGTGACACTTCTAAACAACACGCTAGCTCTCTCATGCCAACTTTTACGGGACATTGCTCCCAAAGCAGCATATTTACAGGGGGCCTTATTGCACAACTCTAGAGGGCACCATTCATATTGTGAAATACAAACGAGGCATGCCCTGAAGCACAGCTTGAAACTCAAAATAAATGGGGCCCTCAGAGTTGTGTTGCCAAGTGACATTGTTTAATAGCTTCATCTCAACTGGCTTTTTCTTTCCTCTTTCACATAGTTATCAATAAGCTCATTGTCTGAGTATTTAGAAATTTCTGTTCATGTTAGTGATTACCCTTGCAACATCTTATTATTTTAAACTGAATAAAGGGGTCTGTGCTACATACCCTTTCCTCAAAACACATTGCCTTTGCATAGCTCTGCATTGTGGGGGGAAGCAAGGGGCTTCAAAACCATAATGAGATCTGCTGTTCTTCATATTAGCCTTGGCAAAAAGAATGGATTTTGGACCATATATTGTCCTTAATTTTTCCCTGTTATTTGATATTGTCTATTTATGTTCTTTGGCTCTCAGAAATATTATACGAACTTGTATCATCTTTCTTGCATTTTCTTGACATCCTGAAAAGCTGTTTGTTCTCCAACAGCTTTTCTTTACTCTTCCAACGCATCAGTGTTGGTATCTCCCAAAGTTCAGTTCTAGGCTCTCAGTTCTTTCCCATCTTAACCAATGAATATCTTCCACTGCCAAGGTGAAGTCCTTGGGAATCAGAAAGACCTATGTTTTGAATCCCAGCTCTGCTATTGATTATATATATCTTCTCTGAACAGACCTTGGACTCTCTGAGCTCTGTTCTGTCATTATCGGACAAGACTGATTATACTATCTCATAGAACTAATCTGAGGAATAAATATTATCATGTGTAAAAAGCACCATATGTCCTCACAAATTATAGTCCTATTGCAATACTTTCTATGTCATTGCCTTTTCACTGGAGTGTAAGTTCTTCGGGGCCTGGAGATTATTCCAGTCTTGATCACTATTGTATCCTCAGTGTCTAGAGTCTGCTGTCGCTATGTAGAAAGTGTAAAGTAAATGTCGACTGAATGCAAGCTGGCACCCACCTGGTACAGCTTCTGGGTAGTATTCTAATCAAACTTACCATGCTGGGAGCCAGAAGCAGTGCAAGCGCTAGCATATCCATTAATTTCCATTTCTCAGAGAAGAAAAACTGTTAATTCAAATCAACACTATAAAATTCTCTTCCTCCTAATCTGTCATCTTCTCATGGCTCCCATTTCTTTCTCAACAATGTACCTTAAACTTCTCTGTAAACACTCATTCTTTTTCACTGCCCCACCCCTCCTGCCTCTTTTTCTCTCATTACTCATATTGTGCAGAAGTAGAGGAACTAGCAGTGAGCAGAAGAGGAGGAGCTCCAGAAGGCCAAGGATAGGATTCCTTTTAGCTGGCAAGGGGGGTAGGGGAAGAATGGCTGTGCATGCATTAATGGAGTTTGCCTCTATGTCACCTATGTTTTGAATGAATAAATGAATGAATGCCATTGGCCTGGTCCCACCACCTCTTGTAGTCCTCTCTGCCTGCTAGTCTTCCTCACTCCCTGTATCCAGCAAGTCCTGGACCATGTTCATTTTGAAATGCATTCTTTCAACTTTCCTTAATTGTAAATAACTGATTTATGATATTCACTCACATTCTGCAAGTGCTAATGAAGAGAGGGTGTTACTGCAGCAGATAAAGAGAAATGAGCTGGTGCAACGCTAGGGGACGGATATTAGATGAGAAAATGTTCATGTTTATTCTCCAGATACAGACAATGAACACGTTACAAAGCAATAGAAAGTGAGATCAGAATGAGGGACATCTCTGTTCCAAACTGAGCTTTGTGTGTACTCCCTAATCATTTCATGAAGTGCTACTCTTTGCCTTTTGATTTATAAGCTACTTGAGAACAGAGCTTTTAATTTCTTTGTTCCTTTTGCAACCATCAAGGTACACGAGCAAAGAACTAAGAATATTGCAGGTTCTCAATAAATTGAAAAAGTGCCTTCAATTCATAAAATGTCACTTTCTTCAGACCTGTGCAAAACAGAATAATCCTTAAAAAGCTGAAGGAGGTAACTAGATATAATATGTGCTAGGAGGATTGCTCTTAAAATATTGCATTTTCTTGCTTAATTAAATTGCTCTATTATTTTAGCCCACCTACATCTGAAAAGCATGCTGCTAGGAAGTCTCATGATGACACCTGTAACATTAAAGAGGGAGTGTAAGTTTTTGGTGAAGAGTAGAATTTAGAGAATTTGACTAAAGAGCCACTAGCAAATCTAATGGAAAGACGGTAGACCCGAAATCAACCTTAGCTTCAAAAATTATGAGCTGTGTGATTTGAAGCAAATCTTTTAATATTTATTTTTCAATATCTACATCTGACTTCATTTTGTAGGATATTAGAAATGAATATAAAACATTAAGGCAGTACCTGGCATGGAGTACTTGCTAAAAATTTGGTTGTGCATCCTCCATAATAATATATAATTATCCAAGTCAAGTTGCCTGTCACTGCCATTCAATCTCCTTTAAAATCTGTTCTTAATATTTTGACTACTCACTTTGCATTCTGTCTATTCCTTGTCAGTTTTACCACTTACACCCTTCTAATTCACGCTGATGCTTTTCAAGTCTTGGCTTAGTCGCCATTTGGATGCAATCTTTAGGTTACCTAACTGGGGCTCATAAATCAACTCCTCCTGGATTTCAATTTCTCAGCTTGGTTTTGGGTTACCCATTAAGGCTCATTCGGGGTCTTGGCACAAAGTCAGTCGAAGGCAACATGCCTGAGGTGGAGCAGCTCCCCAGATACAGTGTTTCACCAGGTATAGGAAGAAGGCTCAGCTCCCCTGGTTATCTTGCAAAACTGCGTTTGCTTCTGGCTGAGAGCAGACTGCCCTCCCCCGCCCCTTCACTTCATAACAGTGAGAACAAAGAAGGCTGCTCCTGTGAGAGATAAACTATTCAGCAGTGTTTGAGATGATTAAAAACAAGAAAAAGATTCCTTGTGGGTTTTGACGGGGCTTTCTCCTCCCCCTCCTGATGGAAGGCAGAGAGCTTCAGTCAACATTCTGCTACTAGGCACCGGGTTTACAGCAATTCTGAATCAAGTCTAACCGAGCAAAACAAAGAATATTTTTCATGCCTTGAATAACCTGAGGTGTGTTTTGGGGGTTGGGTAATCTCTTTCCCCGAAATGGAATGTGAAACTGGTGTTCGCCTTAACAAGTTCACAGAATGACTTCAGGGAAATCTCATGTCTAATTTGTGTACTGATTTGTGTACATGTAAATATGTGGTTTTGAAAGTGGTTCTTTGCTGCTGCTGAGCCATCGATCAAGTTGCATTTTTAAACTCGCTTTTGCAGTATTGGTTACTTGAGTGTTTCAAAAAGAGTATTTGGGAAGAGTGTAAACTTTTGAAATGTGGCATTTGAGACTATTTTGGAAAGGTCCATGAAACCTGTTTGCACATTTTGGGGATATTCATTTCAGTCAAAAAGTGCTTACTGAGCATATACAATATCATCCGAAATGAATTATAAGGACATTATCAATAAGACTTTATGCTTATCTTGGGCTAATACCTTTTCTATTCTCTTTTGATTGCAAAGGAGTAAAAGAGCTGTATTTGTTTTCTAGGCTGATGTAACAAATTACCACAAACTTGATGGCTCAAAACAACACAAATGTATTCTCTCACAATTCTGGAGGCCAGAAGTCTGAATTCAAGGTGTTGACAGGGCTAAACTCCCTCCAGAGGCTCTTGGGGAGAATCTATTGCAAGCTATCTCCTAGCTTCTGGGAGCTGCCATCAATCGACCCTCGACATTCCTTGGCTCGTAGTTGCATTTCTCCAGTTTCTGACTCCTTATTTACATGGCCTTCTTTTCTGAGTATATCTTCTTTTTGGTGTGTCTATCTCCGACTCCCTCTTCCTTTCTTTTATGAGTATGTGTGATTGCATTTAAATTCCACTCAGATAATCCAGGATAAGCTCCTCTTCTCGATATTTCTAACTTAATCACATAAATTACCCCATGAGGTAAGATTCACTGTTTTGCCATAGAAAGTGATAACCTTAGGTTCTGTGGATTAGGATGTGGGCATGTCACATCTTTTTTGCGGGGGGGGGGGTCATTTTTCAGCCTAGCAGAGTTATTATCTCTCTGGCCTCTGAAGATTAGTGTCCATCCACGTGCAAAATATCCTCTCCCCGTTCCAACATTCCCAAAAGTCTCAACTCATTACAGCACCAGATGAAGTCCAAAATGTCATCTAAACGTCTAAGCATATCACCCCAAAGTTCCAAATCTCATCATTTAAATCATCTGAATCAGGTATGAATGCAACTCTGGGTATGATTCATCCTGGGGCAAAATTCCTTTCCCTCTGTGGACCTGTGAAACCTAGGAAAAAAGTTATCTGCCTCCAAAATACAATGGTGGGACAGGAATAGGATAACAATCATAGATGTTCCCATTCTAGAAGGGAGAAAATGAAAGGAATAAAGGGATCATTGATCCCAAGAAAGTACAAAATCCAGCAGGCAAATTTCTTTGGGTTTCAAGGCTGATAATTCTCTGTTGCTTGAAGCTACACCCTCTGGGCCTGCAGCTCTGCATTCTGCACCCAATCTGCTCCCAACACTCTGTCCTTAGAATCATTACTCCTTTTTCTTGATGGGTTGTAGGTGTTTGCTCCTGTAAAGTCCCAGTCTAATAATTCTTCCTTCATTTTGTCTCATCTCTATCCGTTTCTTTCCAGTCAGGCTGTGTTTCTGCTTCTGCCAACATAATATTTTCAAAAACCCTGTGCGTCTTCCATGTATGTCATGGACTGTCAAACCATTAGGCAAGAATGCCTTCTACAGATCTTTCTTGGATAACACTATCTCTATTCCCAGCGTCTACTGAGATGGTTGAGGGCAGCCATGAATCTATAATGGCTTTATCAAATTGTTGTTCAATCACATCCTTGGCTTTCTTTCAAAAATATGATTTCCTAACAGTGAATCTCCCAATGTCGGCCTTTTTTTTTTTTTCAATTTGGATAGGCTATGAATTTCTGACATTATTAAATTCTGGTTCATTTCTACTTAACAGTTCCTTTCTCAACTTATTTCCTTCCTTTTGGATTTTTACGATCAGCGGCAAGAGGAAATCAGGCTGCACCTTCAACATTTTGCTCAGAAATCTCCTCAGCTAACTATCCAAGCTTGTTGCTTGGAAGTCCTGCTTTTGACACAACTATTGGACACAATTCAGCCAAATTTTCTGACACTATATAACAAGGCTACCCTTTCTTTCATTTTCCAATAACAAGTTCTTCATTTCCTTCTGAACCCATACCAGCAGGGCCTTTAGCATTCATGTTTCTGACAACATTCTATTTATGACAATATATATGTAGTCTCTAAAACTATAGAAGATTTCTCTACCATACTCCTCACTTCCTTCTGAGCTCTCACAGGAATCTCCTTTAGTGTCCACAGTTCTGCCAACAGTTTGTTCAAGGAAATCTAGGCATTTGCTATCAAGCCTCTCCAAATTCTTCTAGCCTCTTATCCATTGTCCAGTTTCAAAGTCATTTCCTCATTTTTAGGAATTTATTACAGCAGGTTATTAAAAAAATCTGTTTTAGTTTCTTATTGCCACTGTAACAAATTACCACACATTTGGTGGCGTAGAACAATAGAAATGTATTCTCTCCGAAATCCAAAATCAGTTTCACTGAGCTGAAATCAAGGTGTCAGCAGGGCTGAGCTCCTTCTGGTGGCTTTAGGGGATAATCTGTTTCTTGCCTCTTCAGCTCTGGTGGCTGCAGGGATTCCTTGGCTTGTGGACAAATCACTCCAATCTCCGTCTCCATCTTCAAATCACCTTCTTTTCTTCTGTCCTTTTTTTTTTTTTTTTCCTATGTGTCTATGTCCAAACTCCCTCTGCCTCTCTCTTATAAGGATACATGTGATTACATATAGATTTACCTGGATAATCTAGGGTAAATGCCTCCTTTCAAGATCCTTAATCATATTGTTTGCCCTATAAAATAATATTTACTCCTTTGCCATACAAGGTAATATTCAAAAATTCTAGGGATTAGGGCATGGACGTATCTTTTTTGGGGGGAGCATATTTGGCATATATAACAGTTAACAATCCAATGATATCTTACTATGTGTCAGACACTGTGATAAACATTTTAAACTCTTATTTCATTTAGTCCTTAAAAATATGCTTTAAAGAATGTATTATTATCTCCATTTTAAAGATGAATACATTAAAATCAGAGACAGTAAAATATTTCCAGAGTCTCACAGTGGATTTGTGCCACTGAAGGTACAAAGACCTTATTCATACTGCTCTACCACCTCTATGTGGCTACTGTGCTTCAGTTTACATGTTAATGAAAAAATTTTTTTAAAAGATACATACACATAAAATAGTTACAGATTTCATCATACTCCAAGCCTGCTCCCCTTTACTGTGAATCCAATACACTGTAAGAATAACCAGTAAATGGAATGACTCAACTGCAGGTAGACATATTATGGGGGTCGCAGTGATTCCTGGATTACAAATGTCCATTCATTCTCATTCTCTGCCCCACGTGAAATATTCATTGTTGCCTGATGGCTGTATTAAATTCAAGCAATGAGGAGGGTGCATACTGCGTGACGCAAAGCACTGCTTTGCCACCTGTTTCCGGTCTGGTGAAAGACTTAGAGCTAGGAATCTAGACACATGAAGAAACGAGTGTGGTCAACTGTCAGCATCCACGTCCATTAAACAAAAACAACTTGGTCTCAGTCTCTCTATGAGGAACTATGGGGAGAGACAAAGGGAAAATGAGGCAGTCCTGTCCTAAAAGAAAACAGTGGAAGCTCATGTTCATTAAACGTACATGCTAGAAAAATTATGGTGCTGGAAAAGACACACTGGAAAGTAGAAGGTCAAGTATCAGCAATGACCTGAGAGGGAAGAAGCTACTTTGAAAAGTCAACAAAGACAGAACCTTGCATAGAAGCATGCAGCTAGGCAGACAGAAAAGAAGAAACAGATGTAGGTGATGGCAATGCTGACAATGCTGTACATATTTTTGTGATTGGAGCAGAATCCAAGGACTGGACTGGAGAGGAAGGTAATTAGGAGATTTTCCCCAAAACTCTGAGTCATTTTTTACTTTATAAAATAACACTGATCGGGCTTCCCTGGTGGCGCAGTGGTTGAGAGTCTGCCTGCCGATGCAGGGGACACGGGTTCGTTCCCCGGTCTGGGAAGATCCCACATGCCGCGGAGCGTCTGGGCCCGTGAGCCATGGCCGCTGAGCCTGCGCGTCTGGAGCCTGTGCTCCGCAAGGGGAGGGGCCACAACAGCGAGAGGCCCGCGTACCGCAAAAAAAAAACACTGATCATTTTTAGTATTATTAAGACAAACAATCTATGTTTATGTAAATATTACATAAATCACACAAACACATTAGTGAACACACAGACAATAACGATCACAGGTAATGACATCTTGCATAAATAACCACTGTTAATATTTTATTCTGAGTCCCTCCTGTTGTATACATTTATCCATATCTGTATACTTTTCTTCTATATTGAGATTTTGATGCACAGTCTGCCCTGGTGACTGATTTCTTCACTTAGAAACCTGATGTAAAGATTTTTCAGGTAATTAAATATTCCTCCAAAACATGATTTTAAGAGCTGTACATAGATCACATTGGTATATTGTTATTCATTAAATAATTCCCTAATTCTGAGTATTTAATGCATATCTTATTTTACCCTTTTATAACTACTGATCTGACCAACATATTTGTACCTATAACTTTTATGCATATCAGTAGGATTCATCAGTTTCAAATGAGAAGCAAGGGAGTCCCAGCAGTGATTCAACATTAATATTCTCTCTCTCTCTTTTTTCCTCCCTCTTATGTATCTATCTGTGTGTGTTGTACACACTCCCCCAAACATATGTTTATATCTACTATGTAGACATATACACATATACAAATATATATGTTTTATAGGATTATTTTATATAGAGAATGTTATATTAATATGATACAAAGGGCTATTACATATAGCATTTTGTAAGATATTACATATATAATAACATATACATTATATATTATACACAATGGCTTATATTATATATAAGGTTTTATATTGGTTTTGAAGGATTATTATATGTATAATACTCCATATATACATATGAAATAACCCTACAAAACAGATAACAATATACCAGCAAGGCTAGAGGGGTAGTTAAAATACATACATGGCAAATCCAGGATTCAATCACAGTCCTGTCTAGCATCAAGATTTAAATTCTTTCTTCTAAGACCATATTGCTACTGCTGCTGCTACTACTAATTTACCTTAATTGAGCACTAACTATATGTTAGATAAAGTACTAAGTATTTTATATGACTCGTACAACTCTTACAACGACAACTCTGTGAGGTAAACAACTGTCATAACTATTTTAGGGTTGAAGAAACAGAAATAGAGAGAATTGAGTAATTAGTGCAAGGTCACATAGCTAGTTACCATATTTGTCAAGAAGTCCCAATGTGTGGAAACATGATATGGAAAGATGACTTTTATTTGAAGATTTTGAGTTAGAACTCCCTGCCATTTCTCATAGTCCCACTGGCAAATGTTTCAATAATGGCACTGCAGTGTATTGGGTAACAATATAAGCTCTACAACCAGATGGTTCCAATTCAAATCTCAGCTCTGGCACATACTAGCTCTGTGATATTTGACAAGTTATTTAACATATCTCTGCAAATTTTCTCATCTGTAAATTTGAGATAATAATAGGTTAGCTACAAAAATTATATAAGTAAATAACAAAATTTAAATGTTCTCTTATAATAAGGCTTCAGTAACTGTTAACTAATATCCATAGAGGTAATAAAACTAATGACAAAAATATCAAATAAAAAATAACAGATAAATGGAGGCATTTTTCTCTTGGATTGAGCTGTAAGAAAGGAGGAGATTTTTGTTGGAAAATTCCAGTTAGGCCTTCTTTCATTAACATTTAGAAAATAGTGAAAATACTATAGAAACATAATAACCATCTAACATTTGACTCTAACTTTTTTTTTTTTTTTTTTTTTTTTTTGCCGGACGTGGGCCTCTCACGGTTGCGGCCTCTCGCGTTGTGGAGCACAGGCTCCGGACGCGCAGGCTCAGCGGCCATGGCTCACGGGCCCAGCCGCTCCGCGGCACGTGGGATCTTCCCGGACAGGGGCACGAACCCGTGTCCCCTGCATCGGCAGGCGGACTCTCAACCACTGCGCCAACAGGGAATCCGTCTATCTAACATTTGACTCTTTTATACTTCATAAAATAATTAACTTACTTTAGTCTTCTCCTCTGTCTGAAATCAAGTGAGCTCTCAGCTCTGTGCTGGGTGGGCCTTAAAACAAGCTCAGGGCATGCAAAAGAACTGGAATCACTTTTCCAGCTTTTAGGAGAACAACACTAGTGAGATGTAAAAAAGGCCACAGGCGTGGCCCATAGAAGGTCTGAAATGTGAATAGGGGCTAGTGAGTTGAGGGGAGCACCCTTCTCACTCCTCCAAATCAACACATACAAGTCTGCAAGCTTAATGACCGTGGCTCATCCTAAATACAATAAGACATCTGTACCACATCTGGTAAGACAGGACCTGGGGGATACAGATGAAATAATTTTATAATTAAAGGGCCATTGACCAAGTACTAAGGTAATGGAGGCCCTAAAAGCAGAAGTGAATGACTCACACAAAGTGATTCCAATCCAGGTATTCAGACTCAAAGTTCAGTGCTCTTTCATTTACCTCGTTTATGTATGTATGTGTGTGCAAGAATATACGCGTGTGTCTATGCATGAACATGCATATATATTCACGTATATGTATATATACATGAAAATGTATATGGACGTTTATGCAGAAATATGTATATATATGCATGGATATCTGTATATATACATCCATATACATATTTCATTTTGTATACTCTATCAAATACTGTCAGGCTCTGTTGCATAATTTAGGTCATGAATTATTGATAATATCCATAGAGAAAGTTTAGGTTAATTTACATCAAGATGCTTCTTGAACACATTTAGCAATTTTTCACAGCTACACATAGAGCTGCATAGATACAGATTTAGTTTTTGTATTCTATGGATTTCCTTTTATGGATGTGGTGTCAAACCACAGGGACATTTTCAAAAAAGGATATGACTAGAGCAAAATCAAATGACATTGCAACTGAAGCCTGCATTTTTGGTGAGAGCTTTCCTCTGCTTCTTTGTCACCGTGTATAAGACAAGCTGTACTGTGCTGTTTCAGACAAAGGAGCTGGCAAGGGAAAGGCTATGAGACTCTGCTCTTTCTTGTCTATCTAGTCACAACTAGTGTGCAAAACCATGCTTACTTTTGTAGTGATAGGCAGTCATAACTCACTTCTTTAGTGAAAAATATGCTATGGTCTACCTTTCCCTGAAGCAAAAAGCCATTATAACTACCTCGTGTTTTGTTTTCCTTAGTAAAACTCACTCATTTCATCTACTATTGGGATAGCATTTCATTTATCTTAACTCGTTCTTTTCCTCTAGATAGTAAACCAAGCTCAGTGGTGATAAAGATGATGAGGGTCCCCCTGCTCAAATGCCGTAATCTCCTAAAGCTTCCCTTGTGAGGAAGTGAGGTCTGCAGTTCTGGTACACTGACTGGATTTGATTTCTTTGTGTTGAAATAACTCTGTATTTCCCTGTCACACCAGGATGCAGAAAAGTGAGGAATAATTGGCATGTTCTCTCGTTTTGATCTTTATTAGTATGTGATGTTGGGAATCTACTTACTGGCAATTTCAGCCTCATTACTAGGGTGTGTGTTGTGGCAATAAAGCAAGCAGCTCAGCTTGAAGATCCAGGCAATCTCACGCCATTATGTTAAATCTGGTACAGGCAGTTGTGAGGTGCTAAGTATTATCGTCAGGCAGGCAAGTCCTTGTTCCACAGCAATGGTACAGTGCTTGGCACATCACTGGCACTTAGGGCGATGGATGAGAGAGTGAAAAATTTTACCATTCCCCTGTACCACGGGAACCATTATTTTCTTAATATTTTTGTCCAGCATGACTCACCTCTTTCAATTAATGTGTTACAAAAGAAAATTTGATAACACAGGTATCTTTTGAGAGTCATTATTCATAATATGTATGTACATAAATATGGCACTATGAATATTTAGATTCACTGGCTTTTTCTTTCCATATAAAAATGACAGCACATAGACTAAATTTTGGGAGATGCTGAAGTTTGAATATCCTCAATTAATAGTCATAATAATAATATAAAGCAACTATCATTTAAGTACTTTGTATATACAGAGTTACCTCATTTAATTTGATCCTCATAATAACCTTAGGAGAACATCATTGTTTTTCTCACATTAGAGACAAGGAAATTGATACTAAGCAAAATGAGATTAATGGTATGATAAAACTTATAATAAAAAGAAACCAGAAGTTATCTGTTCAGCTGTTCTTTTATGCTGAGATTTATCAATAATATCTTACTTGATTCACACAACAATCCTATAAGATGAGAATTGCTACCTTCATTAACAGATGAGGGAACTGAAGTTGCCCAGCCACACAGCTACTAAGTGGAAAAGTCAGGATTTGAGCTCCATTATCTTGCCTCCTAGTCGTGCAGCACATACCTCTATGTAGCACAATTTGCTACATAATCACACCATGTAAGTCAAAAGCATACCTTATTAAAGGAAGAGCTAGGAGGGCTTTAGAAATATTCTAGTTCTGCTGGCTTACATTTTACAAGTGAGGAAACTGAACCTGAAGTTGCAATGCTCATCAGTTGGACTGTGATTTCAAATCAGTCCAAAGAACCGAGCTGTATTTTTCAAAAGTTCTGTTCATGGTGAAGGCGGCAGAGAATCATTCTGCGTTAGTGAAATAACCAGGAACTTTTGTACTCATAACCGCACCTTCAGAGCTGTGTGTATATAGCATGAGAGAGCTTGTATAAACAGAAGAAAATCACTCAACCAATAGCAGTAGAAGGTTAGCAGTTGACCTTTGCCTTCTTTCAGGAAGCACAGAAGAGCAAGGAACTGTCCAAGCTTGGGAGAAGAGGATCCACAAAGTATTATTTGTTTTCTTCCATTTGATTTCTATATTAAGCTAAGCACTTCCTTGAAACTGATGCCCAGAGCTGTCATTTAGCTACTTGCCATTATCACATCTAAATCCCGCAGGCCCACTTCAAATGCAGGGGATACACCTGCGGGTTGTGAATGGGTTTCCTCAACAATGCTGCCCAATTGACTCACATTTAAAAATACTTTGATCGACCCATCCCTGTCACATGAGCTAGAAGCACGAGAGGAGGATGCTGGAATAAAAAATCTGCTGCCACAGGCAAATATGTTGACTTTACCAAAAAGAGGTATCTCCTGTCTCTATAGAAGAAGGATTACATGCAATGGGAAGATTGATGTTCCTCTGTCAGAAAGCTACCTTGGAACAGGTGCTCCCAATTAATTTCCACGAGCCACATTCACCCTGTGGTTAGATAATTAAAAAAATAACCTGGGTGAAACCTCTCATGTCAGTATAGCTAGCACATTTGATGTAATGAAATGCACTTAGGAATATTCCACTAAAAATGATTAATCTTTATTCTGGAATACATTTTAATGAATAATATTACTGATATTCTAGATATTAAAATTAAATCAGAGCTATCCTATAAAACAAAAAGAATATAAGGCTATTCTGGAAAACGTACAAACCATAGAAAAGAATAAAGACAAATTTCAGTACACAGAGATATGAGTATGATTTATTTCCATTCTGTTTCTGCATATATATTGATGTAAATGTAGTCAAACATTATATGGGAGACTTATTAATCGATAGCACATTCATTAAAAAAGTAATTAACCAAGTAATATACATAGTCATTGTAAACTAATTGGAAAACCACAATTAAGTAAAATACAAGCCTCACTTTTTTTTTAGAGTAGCACAATATTTTATCTGATATGTTTTGTTTGTTTTTCTTAACAATTCAAAGAATCATATTACTGTGGAAATTGATTTTTGTGGTTGTTAGGGAGCCCATGTGCCTTGGGGAGGATTTTAAATATCATGAAACTGAGTTCCTTCCAGTTTTCTTTCTCATTAGGAGGACTGGAGAGACCAGCCCCTTAGAAAAGATTGAACAGAGATATAAAAGAGACAATTATGTGGTCTATTACCAATTCTGATGGACCTTATGGTATTTAAATGAACAAAGCTCTCTTTGTCATTTCATTAACATGATTCCTTTTCAGAGAAAGAGCAGTTCTCATCTACTTCCTCCATTTTGGGAAAACAACCCAACTTTTCTCAAGCTCATTTGAAAGGGAAGAGTGATTGAGAATGTGTATGGCCTCTGCATGTACCTAACTCTGTGGCTTGTCTCAACCTACACTAGTGCAAGAAGTGGTATGTTATATTCCAGTGGAATAAATAAAGGTTTAAAAGCACAGAACATAATAATGCTTATTTGATTTATAATTCCATGGCATTTGTTAGGGTGTTGTTTTCATTCCTTCCCTTTTTCCCTCTTGGGAAAATGAGATGCATAACATCTGGCCAGAACATACTGTTCTGAAAGGGTTCAAACTTAATATGCTGGATTTCTTCATTTGAAGTTTACCCCATTACAAGGATTTTAGTATTTGCATATCATTTTTCCTTGTTCCCTTTAAAAAAGTAATTTTATATATTAGGTAGTCTACTGATTAAACTGTATGCATCCAAATTTCCCATATTTAAAAAGCCATGATGAGCATAAATGAAAATAATGATCCATGTGAACAATGGGCTTTTCTAATATTTCACTCTGGCCTATTTTAAGAACTACTGAGGCACAGAAATATTACTGTACATACACTATTCTATATATTGTATGATATTATATATACATAAATAGATCCTTTTATTAGTTATCATGGTGTTCAATAGTAAAAGCTGGGGAAGATTTTTGATTCAACTGATATCTGAGGAGACAACCACCTTATGATCTCTTTCTTTAAATTTCTGTGCTGCGTATACAAGATACCGCTTTATGTAAAACACGGAACCACATACCTTGAGCCTGCTATTTCTGTTTGACTCTTCCAAAAATGAAAGGAAAAAGATAAGGTGAATCAAGCATTAAATAAAGCAAGGACACAAATCTCTGTACAATTAAGTTCTTGAGTAAGGATGGGAGCAACATTTAGATGTGCTATTGCAGACACATCTGCAGATTTCTTTAGGATTATCCAAGGTTCTGAGCTATTTCACCTTGGAGCTTTTGCCCAAGATGGTATCTCTCCCTGTAATGCTTTTTACTAATGTTAACCCCTGGGACTCTCACCTAAACTAAACCCTATTTGTTTTTTGGGTAGAAGTAGATAGAGATTTTGTGGGACCTGAAGCTTATATAGATTGGAGGGACTTATTTTAAGAAAAAAATATATATATAAAATTATAAATACAGGGACTTCCCTGGTGGCACAGTGGTTAATAATCCGTCTGCCAATGAAGGAGACACAGGTTCGATCACTGGTCCGGAAAGATCTCACATGCCGTGGAGCAACTAAGGCTGAGCACCAAAACTACTGAGACTGCGCACCACAACTACTGAAGCCCGCACGCCTAGAGCACGTGCTCCGCAACAAGAGAAGCCACCGCAATGAGAAGCCCACTCCCCGCAACTAGAGAAAGCCCGCACGCAGCAACAAAGACCCAACACAGCCAAAAATAAATAAATAAATTTATAAACAAATTATAAATACAAAAGGTATACTGGAAGTGACTATTGATTGAGAATAAGAAAATTCAGGAATTACTGCAGACTCGAGATTCAGGCCACTCTCCTCCAAGACCTCTTTAGACAAGTTACTAGAAATACTTAAGCAGAAATGATACCTGATTGTCTCTTGGATTTTCCTCCCCAGCTGGTACACCCCCAGACCTCCTTGGGACCTTCCCAAGGGAGGGGCCAAAAGCTGGTGTTTCCTTAGCATCATGGCAAATCTACCTTTAAGTCACACTCAGTCCTTTCCTGTAAGTCTTCCCTAAAAGCCTGCTTTCAGCATCTCTATCCTGGGCTTCCATAGCATCCTGTATCCACCATCATCATAGCATTTACCACCTTGTACTGTAAGTGCTTCATTACAGTAGGAATCTTTAGGACAGGATATCTGAATCCCTCCCCATTCTATCCCCTGTTTCTAGCACAGTTCCTGAAACATACTATGCAGTGAGTTAATCTTTTACAATAACAGCAAATAATTGTGTACTGCTTCCTACGTGCCAGGCCCTGTTCTAAGCATTTTACATATATTCACTATGACATAGCTACGATTATTATCAACATGAAACAGACGAGGAAACTAAAAAGTAGAGTTTAAAGAACTTGTCCCAAGCCAAACAACTAGTTCAAGTTGGAGCTAAGATTCAAACGCACACCGTGTGCTAATGAAGTCCACTTTTTTACCACTGAGCAGTACTGCCTCTCAAAAGGCATGAGTATAGGGAGGATGCTTTCTTCACTCCTATTCTGAATGGTATTTGAACTCTACGCCTCAAGGCATTGTTTGTACAATGACCAGCTCCTGATCATTTAAGAATTGATAATCCAATTTGTGGATTTTTGAAGACTTTTCACCCCCCTACAGCTTCTTGCCTGCAGGGAGCATTTACATGCTTGTTAGAACCTCCCCAGAGATGAAGGCCAGAACAGGGAGGTTATTACTGCCATTATCCTGTACACTCTCCAGGTATCTATGCTACTGGCGACTGGGAAAGCTAAGGTTGCAGTAGCTTGTCAGTATGTGTGGATTCCAAATAGGACACAACTCCTAATTATCTATACCTACCCTACTCACCCCTTAAGGGTTGATCATCCAGACCAATACTCTCGTTGGAGAGATGTGTTAAGTACACAAGTGGAAGCTCAGAATATGCACCTTAAGTAGAGTTGAAAGATTTTTAGTAGGAGAGTGACAGGATAAAAACTATATTTGAAGACGGTTAGGAGAGGGATTGCAGAAGAGGAAGAAATGGAAGACAAGGAGATCAGTAACAGGCTAGCTGGGATTCCACTGCAGCCAGCTTCCTATGTGGACACTTACACTGCAAACATGTCAACCATTTTCAGCATTTTACTTGAAATAATTATTTGCTAAATTTGATTTTATTTTAATTTTTCAACTCCAATGAATCTCTTAACAATTTATTTTGAAAACCATATGAAAAATTGTACTTTAGTTTTGAAGATAAAATGTGCATATGCAATTGGATTCATCCAAATAGTACTTTATACTTATATTTCCTAGCCAGCAAACAAAGTTGACTAAAACTTCCCTGTACCAAGATTTACTTCTACTATGCAGAATTTTCTTTTTGTGAGAGTAAGAGATATCAGGCCCCAGGGAAATTTTTCTTGCGATTACAGGCATTGAAAGAGGGATGACTTTTCTAACCAAGAGACAGCTTTTGTGATTTTATAATCCAGACTGTATATGCTTTATGCAACATTAATCTGCCTCGTTTTGCTCAGATGAGAGGTTTTATATGTCATTCCCAGGAAAAATTGATGACCATAACTGCATAATGAGGTTGAGTTCTTAGCAGCTTATTTGGATTCGGTTTCTGAAATTTTTTAAAGCATTCGTGGAGCCTGGCAGAAATGAGCAGAATTATTCTGCAGTAAACTCTCATTCATTTAGAAGGCACTCATTGGGAGTTTACAATCATGTGGCAATAGCTGCAGTGACCTTTAACAGGGCACTGCCTACTCAATGGAGTTATATGAAACCAATTGAGGAAAGCAAACTCTTTTAAAGCATTTGTTATCGGGCTTCCCTGGTGGCGCAGTGGTTGGGAGTCCGCCTGTCAATGCGGGGCACACGGGTTCGTGCCCCGGTCTGGGAAGATCCCACATACCGCGGAGCGACTGGGCCCGTGAGCCATGGCCGCTGAGCTTGCGTGTCCGGAGCCTGTGCTCTGCAACAGAAGAGGCTACAGCAGTGAGGGGCCCACGTACCGCAAAAAAAACCCCAAAAAACATCTGTTATCACTTTAGAGGCACAGTTTTAAACGCTGATAAATTAAAATACTTACTAGCTACCATTTAAGCAGGTCTTCTACAAAGTGTTATCAGTATTACTAGTTTAGTTTGAGTTAATTTATGCCTTAAATTACCACTGTGTTTTAATTCTTGTAATTCCAATCACCACCATGCCTCTGTCTGATGCAATTTATTCCATATTGACTTAATAGTATAGATTTTGTCCATCTAAAAAAATAGAATGTTCTTTGGCAAATATCCACTGACAGCATCAGAAATCATGCATTGGATGCTTTTCAAGTATGAGACTATTTCAGAGATTTTAAGCATGGGTTTTTATATATAGTATAGGTTTTTAGTGCTCAAGCCAGGCTGTCTTTTGGAAATTTGGAAACTAACAGTTTCCTTGTCCTTTTGTCCATTTTTCCAAGTAGGAAGTGCTTTCTACTGAATGTGGGATACCCTTTGTGTAGCATGGCCTAGAACTTAATAGAGGCTCATTACTTTTCTTGAAAAATGGAGTGGTTGAATAAATGAGTGGTGCAGGCTTTTATATGTAGTGCCCTATATTTGAAGCTGGTAACAGACAACACAGAATCCTTTAGTCAAGAAGGTCCTGGCATGGGATTCCAGCCAAGCAGAAATGAGCTAGCAAATAACAAAGGTCTAGGCAGAGGTGTAGAAGATTCCAGGAGGAGAGTAGGCAGGCACCAGAGTACTACACAGGCAGAGAGGGCCCAGAGGGCCAACAAGAAAGGCACCATCAACAAAAGGTCCAACTATGGGCCCATAAATGTCAGCTACACGCAGGAATCAGTGGAAGGTAAATAGGAGAGTACCTCCATGTCTGAGAAACTCTGCATTCCTTCATTCAGCTTTTCATTCAGTGGTTGATCTTAACAATTTATTGTGTATTACTATTCACCAGATTGTATTAGCATCTGCCTAGAACTCATAGTTTTCAGCATTGGATAGTTATTCAATAGCTGTTGATTAAATAGAATTGGTTGAAGATCAATGGCATAAAGTGAATAAGACTGAAGTAGGTCTGGAAAAAGTACCCAGGCAAGGTGCTCATGTATGTAAAAATCAGCCATGCTTTAACTCCACACATTTCTCTGCATCTTATTAGTGACACTGAATGTGACTGTCATTACCCAGACATATCTGCAATCAGGAATGATATCCAACTGTATTGTTACATCTTTTAGTATAATTTCCCATTGTCCCTTCTGTTCCTAAAGTAGAAGAGTGAGTTTGAGTTAGGGAAGATTGCATGGCTCTTAAAGAAATGGACTCAATGTGACACAAGGTCACGGTCCCATGTGGACTCAGTAATGATTATAGTAGAATCAGCTATGACTGGAAGAACACAAAAACACACATTTTCTAATTTACTATCACTCTTCTTTTCATCAGCTAATCTGTGTAAACATGTAGATGAAATCATAAGAGCAGGCTACCTCAAGAGCAGTGAAGTAAAAGGAGACATTTTTCTTTTATTAAAAATATTTTGTTTTTTATTTTTGCATTTGACCACTCCACTGAGCAGCTGAGTCTTATGGTGAGACAATTAACTGGAAGCCATACATCTTCTAGTTTTTTTGGTCATACCTAAGGGGCTATAGCTAAATTATGTATAGGGAAGAAAATTGTCATTGTGTATCTTCAGAGTCTAAAAGTATGTTTTGCATACTGGAAATTGATCAAACATCAGTTGACTTGAACCGACTTTGGAAAATGCATACAGATCTGAAAGATGTCCTTTAAACCATGTAGGTAGTAGACATCACCCTATCAGATTAGCTATAGGCACAAATGGGGTAAGAAGAATATGGGATCAAGGATGAATTAATCTGAAGTGGAAGAAATGTGAACTGATAAATCAAGAATCGGGATCAGAAGAATAGAGTAGCCATGGATCAAGAAGAACCAATCAAGTTCATAACGGAAGTGTCCTGTTGATCTATTGTTTTTCACATTTCTGACTTTTGGGGTTTTTATTGTTGTCGTTGTGTTTTGTGTTTTTTTTTTTTTTTTTGCAGTACGCAGGCCTCTCACTGTTGTGGCCTCTCCCGTTGCGGAGCACAGGCTCTGGACGTGCAGGCTCAGCGGCCATGGCTCACAGGCCCAGCTGCTCCGCGGCACGTGGAATCCTCCTGGACCGGGGCACGAACCCGTGTCCCCCGCATCGGCAGGTGGGCTCTCAACCACTGCGCCACCAGGGAAGCCCTGACTTTTGGTTTTGATACTGTCAGCTAAGAAACAATCTGCCTGCATTTCCTTCAAAGAGATAGTTCATATTCCTATTGAATATGAATTAAAAGATGACCTAAACTTCTGTGCTCCTTTGGAGTATTTGTTTGAAAATCTTGTCCATTTCTAGAAACTTCTGATAGTTAAGCAATATCTCACTCAAATCCTGTCTCTCAGTAGCTTCAGTGTTCTTGTTTTGAAGCAGAAAATTCACTAATTTGGACAATGTGGTGTTGAAGTGTCCTGGTTCTTTGCAGAAAATCAACTACATCAACATCTTTCAAATATAACCTGTCTGAATACTACCAGTGTTTTGAAAGTTTTCTTTGTAAAATTTCAATGACAACGAGTTTATGGCAAACCTACTACATAACTTACTGGTATGTGGGATACAGTAAAAAAGGAAGCTAAACCTATTCCTGTTAAAAAAAAAAAAAAAGAGAGAAAAAGAGCGAAACACAAAACAGTATATAATCTGGCTCCTTATTCTACAGGATTGATCAAAATATTGTAGGTATTCATACGATGTCATAAATAGTTTCAAAGGCCAGGAGTTTAACCTGATATGTGGTTTTTCCAGGATTTGATCTTGCGCCTCTCTGACTGCAAAGTCATTGGTCTTTTTACAATATTCTAAAATAGTGAAAGTTAGTTTGGAAAGCTAGCTTAACCAGGAAAAAAAGAAAATTCTTTCTAAGAAAAAGGACTTGCAAGGTCTACTCTGGCATTTTTGCCAAAGAATACTAAGTGTATATTAAAGGGAGGCATAAACTGAGCCTTAAAAAAATTAGGTGAAAATGTTTCCTTTCAAGAATCTGCTGAGGTTAATTAAATATCGTATTAGTGAAATGATCAATTCAAAGGCTAGCTTACACCTTTCTTTTCTCAAGAAACTCAAAGTCCTTCATGATATTACCTAAGAGCAAAACCTGTAAAATACCAAAGGAAGTAAGACTGTGGAGCAATAGAACAAGTACATTGTCTTCACATACTGATGAATCACCTGTGCTCTCACTCTCACGTGCTCTTAAATTTGAGTACAAATTTCACACAGCAGAAATGACAACTAAGGGGAGTGTTGGTGGGGCTTAAAAAGGGTTCTTACACAACACAGTAAAAAGAAGTTTTATGGTGGGAAGAGAGGAAAGGCCAAATCAGTAGTAGTTCCAGCCACTAGATTTCAAAGCATTTCCTGTTGAATTCAAAGATGTGTGCAAACAGCATACTGCCTTTTCTTCGCACAGAGAAAGGTGCCTAACTATGAACAGGCTTCTAATGACAATGTCTAGTTCCTTATCCTCCTGTGCACATGTACACATACACACACACATATACACACAAAAACACAGTTTGAAGTCTCCCTGCCTACCCACCAAAATGTCACAAATACACACACACATCAAGAACATACACATGTACACAAATACACATACCATCACACACATGTCACACATATCACAATGAACTGACCATAATGCACACCTACCTTCACACACATGAATGTAAGGAATGTGGTGCATACCACCCAATTCATGTTCATGCATGTGCAATGCAACACACATACTTCATACAGCCACACACTCACATGTGCAACATACACGTGCACACATGTACATAACATGAAACACAACGCTAACACAGAAGCACACACATGCCTTAGGCAAGAGGCCACACCCACATCACAAATGCCCATACGAATACACTCACACAGGTGCACAAACAATAAGAAAGAAGACTCAGAAGACTCTAGAGAAATTAAATATATCTCTATTAAAAAGTTTGGCAATTTTTAAGTCATAAAGAGAGAAATGGGATAAAAAGGGAAGTCAATACAAGAAGGATAGAATAAACAAGTTTTCAAGCCTCTGAGGCTTCCCTTTGCAGAATGGATATTACCATTTTAATTAAAAAGAACACAGTATCAATGCCATAGCAAGTCATGATAGGTGTGTTTTACTCCCAAATTCCAGGCGGCACTGCTTAATCCTCTAGATACACAATTCAGTTCCCAGCTGAGCTGAGTAATTTGATCAAGGTCACTGGGAACAGTAAACAGTACGAGCTTGACCTATGTTTGAGCATGAACCACAAGTCCACTCCCTTAAGTTCACTTCAATATTTCATTTCATAAACAGGAAGGGGAAATGGATTTAACATAGAGATTTCTCCATTTAAAATTCTATTTAATTCCTCATCATAGATGAGAAGTTTGACAGTGATGAGGTGCTCATAATTTATGTATGAATCTGTTGCATTTTAAGTGTGTCCAGGTGCACATGGAAAATGGAGATATGTGCTTTTATGTGGTGTCTCTGCATGAACGATGTCCAGCTAGCAGCACCCAACACACTCTGAGGATGCAAACAATGCTATTTTAAATATGATTAATAAACGTAAATGAGAAAGAAAATATTTTTCAACACTCCATCTTATAACACATTTTAATAATTATTTTTGTGTGTGAAGAAAAACAACGATTCTGTTGGCGTGCAGACATAAAGCATGATTCCTTACCACCCTCTTGTGGTGATTTTAAAGAACAATTTTCTCATCACTGAATATCCTCTACCTCCTCCCCACCTCCTACCGCCGTTTCTAATAATGGGCCTCTAGAGGCTTTTAGGGTGAACCACAGAAAAATGCTTATATTTGACAATTTTTGTTCTACAAACATGGTAACGTCATGCATTATGGTTGTAACGAAACCCCTCTTGATTGCCAACATGTTTTCTGAACCCCAGGACAATTCATACACCACATTCTTGGATTTGTTTTAAATTATCATTCCATTAGAACTCCCTGTCTAGGGTGACCAGAATTGTATCATACTCTTTCTAACCACATTTTTATCAGTATTTACCAACATGACATTCTGGTCCATTAGAGCTGGTTCCAGTCCTGCACTGCACACATGACTTCTTCTTTGTTCCTCATTTCATGAGTGTCCCTTCCTTGCTCATCCAATATCTATCCAGTTCTTTATTGCCCAACTCAATATAACTTTCTTGGATGTATCTGACTTCCATGAATCTGGGTCTTCTATTTTCATGGCCAAAATATGAACCTAATAAATTAATTGCTCTATACTGCCTTAATCTCTAATGGTGTCCCACTCTTGAACCACTGCCCCCTGCCCCTGGCAGCTATGTACTGAAGGAAGAATATCTGTCTGTCACCTCTCTATCTATCTATCTATCTATGGTAGGCAGAATAATGGTCCCCCCAAAATGTCCATGGCCTAATCCCCAGAACAGTGAATATGTTTGGTTATATGGCGAATGAAAATTAAGGGTGCTAATCAGCTGACCTTAAAATAGAGATTATCCTTGATTATCAGATTGGTTCAGTGTAATTACAAGGGTCCTTAAAAGTACAGAAGGAGGCAGAAGAGGGAGAACAGAGAGATGGCAGCATGAGAAGTATTCAGCCCAGCCTTGCTGGCTTTGAAGGAGGAAGGAGACTAACAGCCAAGCCATGTGCACAGCCTCTAGAAGCTGGAGAAAACAACCAAAGGGATTGTCCCTTAAAGCCTTCAGAAGGAATGTAGTCTTACGGATACCTTGATTTTAACCAGAAAGACCCATTTTGGACTCTGACCTTCAGAACTGTAAGATAAAAAATTTGTATTGTATAAACCCCTAAATTTACAGTAATTTGTTACAGTAGCACTGAGAAACTGATTGTGTATCTACAGCTCTATATTGGCTCCACTGGAGGGGATCATACTGGTAGTGGGAGGCAATGGAGACACACAAAAAGGTGAAAGTTACCATTTTTCAAGGGTTGCTCTGATATTTGAAATTAGACAGACCTGGCTTCTACCGACTCTACTACTCATTCAATTCTTGAAATGCTGTTCAATTCTGAGCCTCGCTAAGACTCACCTCGCTCCCTCACAAGGAGAGTAAGGAGGATTTATAAGGTTTCATCCTCATAGGCTTGTTTGAATATTAAATATACAAAGTTTTAAGTTCTAAGCCTTTTGTGTCTCATTTAGTAAAATGTCTCTCTCTTTATCCAAATATACCTGTTTTGTATCATAGGGACGCTGCTGCTCTTGAAGAATTTATAATGGAGGACGGAACTGTCGAGACTCAGAATAGATAACCAATGGATAGATAACCTCTAGCTAGATTTTCAGCTGTTACACAAAACCCATTGATGCTGGGCTCATGTGAACTATGCATATGTTAATAGAAACCACACTGCAGCCTTCAGGTTCAGTCGCAACTGTGTCCCTATTAACTGCAGCAAGCATCAATGGGACACAGATTTCATTCAAGGCTGTGATTGCTTGAGGAAGTCATTTTATCTCCAAGAACTTCAGTAGAATTGGAAAGACTGGAGACCGCCTTCAGTAGCTGACATCTTCTCACCCAGGGTACTCTCGGCATACGTTAGAATACTTTTACATCTTCTAGTCATAAAACAATTCTGATTTTAAAGAAATCTTAGGCTTCTTGTTTCTGCTCCCACATGTAGAGAGCTCAGACATCAACTTGGCTTATGACAAGAGAAAGCTGAACAAGCTGAAAATTGATGACTTTTCTTGGATTCACCCGTGCATTCAGAGAGGAATACCTGAGATCTGTTTACCTGGAGCAGAAGCCGCTGGAGCCCTCTACTGGCAGGAACATTTAGATTTTAATTTTGACAAATTGCTGGAGGCTGAGTATGAACTAGTGTGAGAGTGAGGAACCCTTGGGGACTGTACTAGTGGGGGCCTCACACTATAGGGCACTATATTTAGAAACACTACCTGGTTCTTATGGAAGATCTGGAAAGGACCCTTCATGACTTTGGCAGGAGGAAGGGAAGAATGACCATCTAGAAAGAGCCCAGAGCCTTCTCCATAATAAAGACTGTCTGTCCAGCGAAAAAGATTTTGCTAAAAGTTTATCTCAGTATTCCTCCTACTTATGCTCTCTTTAGCTTTCCTATCTCACCTAAGGGGGAAAACATAGTCAATAGGGATTACGACTTCAAGGAAATAGATTGGGAATGCCACAGTCAGGGAAGGGAGTACAGAGCAGTGGGGGGAAAATCTGTACCAAGAATGCCACAGTCCTAGGATACAGGGCCATTAGAACACTGAGATTTAATTGGAGGGTTACATAATGCTTTCCTTCCCCTACACTTTCACTCCACATCAAGCTCCAATATGATAACAGTGCTGCAAGAAAGAGCTGCAAGAGCCTTTCTCTGAACAGAAGTTCTTAGGGAAGCCAAAGTCAAGAGGGGAGACAAAACCAAGGTTGTTAGAGGAATTTGAAGCTTCTGACACATACAGCTACAGCAAATATTAAATACAGCCTCACTCCTAGTGAGATTACCATAAATCCTCACATGAAAGGCCTATTTACCTCAGTTCCTACTACCCAGTACAACATGTTTGGCTTTCCACAAAATACTGTAAGGCATGACAAAAGAGAGTAAGAAAACAAAATCCAAAGAGACAAAATAATCACCAGAATAAGACTCAGATATGACCCAGATATTAGAATTATCCGATAGGGAATTTAAAATAAATATGATTAATAAGTTAAGGGCTCTAATGGAAATAACATGTAAGAACAGATGGGTAATGTAAGCAGAGCAATGGAAACTCTAGGAAACAAAAGGAAATTTCAGAAATCAAAAGAACTGTTAAAAGAATGCCTTTGATGGGCTCATCAGAAGATTGGACATAGTTGAGGAAAGAATCAGTGATCCTGAAGATACAACAATAGAAACATCCTAAAATAAAATGCCAAGAAAAATAAAAAGAATTTAAAAAAATCAGACCATTCAAGAACTGTGGGGCAATTACAAGTTTTAACACACATGATATCAAAATAACAAAAGGAAAAGTGAGAAACAGAGCAGTAGAAATATTTGAAGCAAGAAAAAAACTAAACAAAATTTACAATTCTATATATACCACCAGGCAAAGCATCTACTAAAATTTTTCCAAAATTGACAGGTGACTATATGGGCACTGGAATTGATGGAGAAAAGCCCGTAATTCCATGAGTGATGAGTCACTTTCACTGCAGCACAAGGTAACAGAAAAGGAGCCTAGGAAGATAATATTGGGGTGGCAAGTTGGGGTGAGAGCATGGAAGACCATGAATACTAGCCTATGTTGTTTGTATCTCAATCAAAAATCTGTGATAAACTTTTCCTTAGAAAGAAATAGTAATAACATGCTTTAGAGTAAGGCAAGACTGGAAAGCCTTAAGACCATTAGTTGTTACTGAAAAAATCCAGGAAACAGGTAATAAGAACAGTGTCTTTGACAAGGGCTTAATTTCCAAAATATACAAAGAGCCCATACAACTCAATTAACAACAACAACAACAAAAAAAACACAATAAAATAATGTGCAGAAGACCTAAAGAGACATTTCTCCAAAGAAGACATACAGATGTCCAACAGGCACATGAAAAGATGCTCAACATCGCTCATTATTAGAGAAATGCAAATCAAAACTGCATCGAGGTACCAGCTCACACAGGTCAGAATGGCCATCATCAAAAAGTCTACAAATAACTTGAGGATATGGGGAGGGGTAAGGGTGAGCTGTGACAGGGCGAGAAAGAGGCATGGACATATATACACTAACAAACGTAAGGTATATAGCTAGTGGGAAGCAGCCGCATGGCACAGGGATATCGGCTCGGTGCTTTGTGACCGCCTGGAGGAGTGGGATAGGGAGGGTGGGAGGGAGGGAGACGCAAGAGGGAAGAGATATGGGAACATATGTATATGTATAACTGATTCACTTTGTTATAAAGCAGAAACTAGCACACCATTGTAAAGCAATTATACCCCAATAAAGATGTTAAAAAAAAAAGTCTACAAATAACAAATGCTGGAAAGGGTGTGGAGAAAAAGGAACCCTCCTAGTCTGTTGGTGGAAATGTAAATTGGTGCAGTCACTATGGGCAACAGTATGGAAGTTCCTCAAAAAACTGAAAATAGGGACTTCCCTGGTGGTCCAGTGGTAAAGAATCCACCTTCCAACGTAGGGGACACGGGTTTCATCCCTCGTCGGAGAGCTAAGATCTCACATGCCGGGGGGGCAACTAAGCCCACGCACCACAACTACTGAGCCAGCGAGCCATAAGCTACAGAGCCCATGCGCCACAACTAGAGAGAAGCCCGTGGAACACAATCTGAGAGAAGCCCGCGTGCCTCAACAAAGATCCCACGTGCTGCAACTAAGACCTGACTCAGTCAAATTTTTAAAAAAGAAAATAATTAAATAAAACAAATAAATATTTAAAAACTAAAAATAGAGTTGCCATATGATCCAGCAATCCCACTCCTGAGCATATATCTGGACAAAACTATAATTTGAAAAGATACATGCACCCCTATGTTAAGAGCAGCACTATTTACAATAGACAAGATAGGGAAATGACTGAAATGTCCATCGACTGATGAATGGATAAAGAAGGTGTGATATATATATATATATATATATATATATATATATGTATACACACACAATGGAATGCTATTCAGTGATAAAAAAATGAAATAATGCCATTTGCAGCAACACGGATGGACTAGAGATTATCAAAGTAAGTCAGAAAGAGAAAGACAAATACCACATGATATCACGTATATGTGGAATCTAAAATATGACACAAATGAACTTATTTATGAAACAGAAACAGACTCACAGACATAGAGAACAGACTTGTGGTTGCCAAGGGCGGGGTGGGCGGAGGAGGGTTGGATTGGGAGTTTGGGACTAGCAGATGTAAACTATTATATATAGAATGGATAAACAACAAGGTCATATTGTATAGCACACGGAACTATATTTAATATTGTGTAATAAACCATAATGGAAAAGAATATGAGAGATATATATATACATGTATATATATGAATCACTCTGCTGTACATCAGAAAGTAACATAACATTGTAAATCAATTACACTTCAATAAAAAAATAAAAAATAAATTAAAAGAAAGAACAGTGTCTATGGTAAGAGGTAAATGTTTTTACCAAAGATGGTTTATGGAGCGAGTCCTGTGACCAAGCAACAAAAGTGATAAAAGTAATAGATTAGTAAAATGTAATCAAGTAATAAATTCAAGTAGGGAAATCTCACTGACCAGCAACAACATTAAACTACTTTCTAGCAAACAAGTTGGCATTTCAAGTTTAGAGTTTACAGAATTGCAAGTAGCAACAAAGTAGTTATTTAAAACTTCCTCCAGAAGGCTGCAACAATTTATAAATGCATAAGGAAATACATTCTTAACTACTCATATGACCTTGGAGATCATGGAGAATGCTATTGAAAAGGATAGTTCTGGAAAATGCTGATTTGGGTGTTTTTAAAATTTCTGCCAGACTACCATTAAGGCCTCACATCCCACAAATACAGATGCCGTGGGCAACTGATTTCAGCCTTGCTGACTTCAATACTCTAATTACCACTTTTCTTTATGGATGAATTAGTTGAGTAGCTGTGTGATTTATCCTGATTGATTATCATCATGGCACAACATTTGCAGATGGAATAGTCAATGAAATGCATTTTTAGCAATAGTTATTCTGGTTTCCTTCAATATATTATACATGTAATGTCAAGGTCTTACAGTTATATCTTGCATATTTTAAGGCAGTTTTCTTGAGTATAGTATCTGTGGAGCTTACCTGAGTAAAAATGCTTATATTATAGTTGCATCACTTGGATGATGTGTTGTAAAAGCAAGATGATTCTCTGGCCAAATGCCCTTTCCCTGCGTATACTATACAGAGTTGTTAACAGCCTGGCCAAAGAGGTGACAAACTGGTGACCACATGGGCCAGATCTAACCCCCACATGTGTTTTGCATGGACCATGAAATGCTTATGAATTTTTAAATAAATACAAATATTATTTTTAAAAAGAACAGATCTGGGACTTCCCTGGCAGTTCAGTGGTTAAGACACTGTGCTCCTAATGCAGGGGGACCAGGTTCGATCCCTAGTCAGGCAACTAGATCCCACATGCCACAACAAGTTCCCACGTGCCGCAACTAGACCTGGCGCAGCCAAATAAATAAATAAATATTAAAAAAAAAAAAAAAGAACAGATCTTACTTGAAAGCTCATTGTTTTTTTTCTTTAAAGATTAGGAAGTTGGGCAACACTGCTCCTACAATTCTGTACACCAACAATGGCTCCCCCAGTCTCCATTGTTTCCCAAATCCATGCACTTACATTTAATTCCTGTCTCCCTTGCTTAAATCACTTGCCAGTTCCTCTATTAGGTCTTGGATTAGTCAGCTACGGCTGCCGTAACAAAAGATCACTGACTGGCTAGCTTAAACCACAGAAATGTACTGTCTCAGAGCACTGGAGGCTGGAAGTCCAAGATCAAGGTGTTGGCAGGTTTGGTTTCTTCTGAGGCCTCTCTCCTTGTCTTGCAAATGCCACCTTCTGACTGTGTTCTCACATGACCCTTCCGCTGCAAACACATCTCTTCCTCTTATAAGCAACCAGTCCTATTGGATTAGGGTCCCATCATTATGATCTCATTTAACCTTAATAACCTTCTTAAAGACCCTGTCTCCAAATATAGTCAAATTCTTCCCCTGCATTTGCTAAGTGTTGGTCTTGGGCAAGTTAATTATTGTCTCAGAACCCTGGTTTCCTGATCTGTAGAATGAACATCTAATAACACTAAATGTCTCTTAGTCCAATTCTTGGTAATCGTTCATGTACTGAGGAATCACCTGGGCCTTTGTTAAAATATAGATTGATTCAGCTGATCTAGGATGAGGCCAGAGATTCTGCATTCCTCACAAGCTCCAGGTGATGCTGATGCTGTTGTTCTGCAGACCACACTTTGAGTAGCAAGGTCTCAGAAGATTAAATGTGTTAATAGGTACAATGCATTTAGGATACTGCCTGCCACATCACAAAAATCCAAAATCCTTGACTCCAACTGTCATCATTATTCCAATGGAGCTGACTGTAGATCAGTAGAATATGTCTCTGTAGGAATATTTAATGTATCTCAAATGTGGTTTTCCTTTGGCTCCTTGCACTCTGCTTTAAATTCATGCAGTTTTGTTATATTTTCTATGCTTAGAAACTACTCTAAATCCCTTTTGCAAAAAGGAAGATTATACAAATTAAACACATTGATTAATGGAGAAAGAGAGAATATATTTTTATAATGAATTGAAAATAATGTGACCACAAAAACTAAACCAGAAGGCCAGTTGTAATGACCCACATTCTCTGATCAGTACTTCCAGCAGACCGCACCCCAATGAACCTGGGAGATGATTTCACCCCCAAACAGCCTTATAATGCCTACTCTTTCATTAGTTCCTAGTTTGCACATCATAGCCCACCTTTTCCAAATTTCTTTCAGGTCCTTAAAATGTATTACTTTTGCACATGTACTGGCCTTTGTATTAGCTGTTTCCTCTGGTACTCTCTTTATCCTCCCCTCCCTTCAGATCTTAGCTCATATGCCACCTTCTCCAGAAAGTTATCTGATCTCCCTCCCTTTTACATTTGTGTTTTTTGCCCCTACAAGTCCTCTCATAGCATCTTTTGACTACCTTTATCTCTCTGCATACAATAATGTATTTTAATTGCTTATTTACATATACCAATCTGTCTCCCGCACAAATCTGCAAGTTCCAGGAAGGCAAGAGCCCTATGCTTATGTGCTATTTTAGTCTCAGTATTTAGACCTGTGCTTGACATATGGTTGGCATAACAATGAAGACTCAATTCATGTGTGCTCTATTAATGAATGAATGTATGGATGAGTGGGTGTGTAGGTAGGTGGATGGATAGATGTCTTGGATGTATGGATAAAAAAGCAGATGCCCCCATTTTTAAGGATTTTTGACACAGCATTTATCAGCAACAACTTGACAATTTTATTTAGCCTGGAGTACTGAGACACAACGATCATCTCAAAATCTACATACTCACTGGTAGCACCAGTCAACCCATCCTCTTTGCCCACCTCAGAAGAATGTTTATGAATAATGAAATTACTAAATGGGTTTTAGCATGTGGCAAACATCTGTCTGTGATACCCACCATGAAGGGGTTACAAGCTGAAGCTCATTTAACTTCAGTTCAAGTCTCAGATTTCAACTTCACCAGAGTCAGCAATCTAACACATGTACAGTTGTACACAAAAAGAAACAAGCAAATACTGAGAAGTGGATCTCAAAGAACTCACCATCATTAGAGGAAAAACACATTCAAATTGTACTAGTGACTGATTGTACCTTGGTCTTATCATCTTCACAGTTCAAAGGAGAGACAGCTCATAATTATTATTAAGATAAAAATAATGAACTTAGTTTCAGCTTGTAAAACATGATTTCATAAGTCATTGCTCAATTAAAAATAAAATGGATTCTTCCTTTTTGGATTGGACAAACTGAACTCTTATCAGAAACGATGTTACATTTTCAGAGAAGAGTGATATTACCAAGCTTAATCAACCCTCTGAAAGTATGGTATCTTAAAAATATATCCAGAGGTTTTTATCTTGGTTGGAAGTATAGCACACTCGATTATGTAGGACAGAAACAATTCAGCATCTGTCTTGAGGCTTATTAAGTTCCCGAGGACTTGTGATAATGAAGATAAACAGTCTAAACTTCCCTAGACTTGGGACCCTGGTTACCACAATGTCTCATTAGGAAGAAACACACTAGGAAATACATGGATAAATGTATTATAAGGCACCATGCCTCTAAGTGGTGCCCCAGGCCCTCTATATATTGTTTTAATATCTTTATTGGAGTATAATTGCTTTACAATGGTGTGTTAGTTTCTGCTTTATAACAAAGTGAATCAGTTATACATATACATATGTTCCCATATCCCTTCCCTCTTGCGTCTCCCTCCCTCCCACCCTCCCTATCCCACCCCTCTAGGTGGTCACAAAGCACTGAGCTGATCTCAGTGCTATGCGGCTGCTTCCTGCTAGCTATCTATTTTATGTATGGTAGTGTATATATGTCCATGCCACTCTCTCACTTTGTCACAGCTTACCCTTCCCCCTCCCCATATCCTCAAGTCCATTCTCTAGTAGGTCTGTGTCTATTCCTGTCTTACCCTTAGGTTCTTCATGACATTTTTTCCGCCTTAGATTCCATATATATGTGTTAGCATACGGTATTTGATTTTCTCTTTCTGACTTACTTCACTCTGTATGACAGACTCTAGGTCCATCCACCTCATTACAAATAGCTCAATTTTGTTTCTTTTTATGGCTGAGTAATATTCCATTGTATATATGTGCCACATCTTCTTTATCTATTCATCCGATGAGGGACACTTAGGTTGTTTCCATCTCCTGGCTATTGTAAATAGAGCTGCAATGAACATTTTGGTACATGACTCTTTTTGAATTATGCTTTTCTCAGGGTATATGCCCAGGAGTGGGATTGCTGGGTCATATGGTAGTTCTACTTGTAGTTTTTTAAGGAACCTCCATACTGTTCTACATAGTGGCTGTACAAATTCACATTCCCACCAGCAGTGCAAGAGTGTTCCCTTTTCTCCACACCCTCTCCAGCATTTATTGTTTCTAGATTTTTTGATGATGGCCATTCTGACTGGTGTGAGATGATATCTCATTGTAGTTTTGATTTGCATTTCTCTAATGATTACTGATGTTGAGCATTCTTTCATGTGTTTGTTGGCAGTCTGTATATCTTCTTTGGAGAAATGTCTATTTAGGTCTTCTGCCCATTTTTGGATTGGGTTGTTTGTTTTTTTGTTATTGAGCTGCATGAGCTGGTTGTAAATTTTGGAGATTAACCCTTTGTCAGTTGCTTCATTGCAAATATTTTCTCCCATTCTGAGGGTTGTCTTTTGGTCTTGTTTATGGTTTCCTTTGCTGTGCAAAAGCTTTGCAGTTTCCTTAGGTCCCATTTGTTTATTTTTATTTCCATTTCTCTAGGAGGTGGGTCAAAAAGGATCTTGCGGTGATTTATGTCATAGAATGTTCTGCCTATGTATTCCTCTAAGAGTTTGATAGTTTCTGGCCTTACATTTAGGTCTTTAATCTATTTTGAGCTTATTTTTGTGTATGGTGTTAGGGAGTGATCTGATCTCATACTTTTACATGTACCTGTCCAGTTTTCCCAGCACGACTTATTGAAGAGGCTGTCCTTTCTCCACTGTACATTCCTCCCTCCTTTATCAAAGATAAGGTGACCATAGGTGCGTGGGTTTATCTCTGGGCTTTCTATCCTGTTCCACTGATCTATCTTTCTGTTTTTGTGCCAGTACCATACTGTCTTGATTACTGTAGCTTTGTAGTATAGTCTGAAGTCAGGGAGCCTGATTCCTCCAGCTCCGTTTTTTGTTCTCAAGATTGCTTTGGCTATTCAGGGTCTTTTATGTTTCCATATAAATTGTGAAATTTTTTGTTCTAGTTCTGTTAAAAAAATGCCATTGGTAATTTGATAGGGATTGCATTGAATCTGTAGATTGCTTTGGGTAGTAGAGTCATTTTCACAATGTTGATTCTTCCAATCCAAGAACATGGTATATCTCTCCATCTATTTGTATCATCCGTAATTTCTTTCATCAGTGTCTTATAATTTTCTCCATACAGGTCTTTTGTCTCCTTAGGTAGGTTTATTCCTAGATATTTTATTCTTTTTTTTTTTTTTTTTTTTTTTTTTGCGGTACGCGGGCCTCTCACTGTTGTGGCCTCTCCCATTGTGGAGCACAGGATCCGGACGCGCAGGCTGAGCAGCCATGGCTCACGGGCCCAGCCACTCCGCGGCATGTGGGATCTTCCCAGACCGGGGCACGAACCCATGTCCCCTGCATCGGCAGGCAGACTCTCAACCACTGCGCCACCAGGGAAGCCCTATCTGAAGTCTTTTGATAGTTCCCTATATTCCATAGAAAGAAAAAAATCGAAGCTATTTAAGTATAATGTATTAAAGGCTCTCCATGGTCCAATACCAGATAATATCTAGCTTTGCTCCCAAATAGGCTGCATATTTCTTTGATAGAACTGAGAAACTGCTATGCTTCCTGGTCTCCAAGTCTGTCCACATGTTGTTCTTTTGCATGAGTCACTTTTTATCTAGCCTTTGTAAATCTCACCTCCCTTCACCCCACATCTTTCATGACTAATTCCTATCTATGTACCATCACTGACCTTCTCTTTCCTTTAGGAGTCCTAGGCATTTTCCTGCATCACTTACAACTTCCCTCTAAAATGGCACTCATCTGACTTTATTGTGATTGTGTGTTTACACAACTGTTTCTCCCCCTAGATTGTACATTCCTTCAGAGAACAGGGCCATTGTGCAACATTCTAACCCTAGAAACTGGTATAATCTCTGGAACTTAGAAAGCATTCAATAAACAGAAGTAGAGGAATGAATGAGACTTTCTTACATTTAAGGGAAAATTGAGGTATTTCAGGATTCAGATTAAGGTTATGTCTGCCACTTCATTTGTTCATTTATTAACAATATTTCAAAATAATAGAAAATATTTTCTAATCCTAATAGGAACTAATAAGAACAATGCACGTTAAAACCATAGCATTGATATATCATTTTTAGAAGTCTATCTACATTCATTATTGGGAAGGATGTGGAGAAATGGATATTCTCATACACTACTCTTTTATTTTAATATTTATTCATTTTATTTTATTATTTTCTTTATTTTTTTTGTCTGAGTTGGGTCTTAGTTGCAGCACAAGGGCTCTCTTGTTGAGGGGCGCGAGCTCAGTAGTTGTAGTGCATGGGCATAGTTGCCCCTCGGCATGTGGGATCTTAGTTCCCTGACCAGGGATTGAACCCGCGTCCCCTGCATTGGAAGGCGGATACTTTACCACTGGACCACCAGGGAAGTCCCCTCATACACTACTCTTGAGAGTTAAAATTTACTTGTCCTATTTGGAAAGATATGTGGTAAGTAAGTAAATGGAAATTCACACATCCTTTAACACATTCATTTTACAATTTTATTTCTCTCTCTCTCTCTCTCTCTCTCTCTCTCTCTCTCTATATATATATATATATATATATATATATATATACACACACACACACACACACAAACACATATGAAT
Source organism: Phocoena phocoena (assembly GCF_963924675.1). NCBI lineage: Eukaryota > Metazoa > Chordata > Mammalia > Artiodactyla > Phocoenidae > Phocoena > Phocoena phocoena. The sequence goes on from NC_089228.1 coordinate 15,696,233, forward strand.
TACTTAAGTGACATACTTAAGTGTGCTCAACTACAGCCTTTGGTGTAATAGTAAAAATTAGAAACAGCATTAATGCATATCAAGATGAAAATGACTAAATAAAAATTGGGTATAATCATACAACAGAATGATATATATAACAGTTAACATCTTGAAGTAGGTAGATCTTAAAAAACATAATGATGATTGGAAAAACGCAAATCGCAAGATGATAATTACCCCATGCTACCATTTGTGTAAATAGAAACCTCACAAACCAATACAATATATATGGTTTATACAAATGCATTTATGTTTGAAAATACAGAAATGGGATGGAATGATATTAAATGACCCCTTGATAGAGGATGCCTCTGGGAAGGAGTATAAGTGATGAGATTTGGGAAGCAGTCAAAGAGACCTTCTTTTTCTTTACGGCATTTTAACATCTTTACTTAAAACATAAATTGAAGTACAGCACTGGGAATGGAAATGTATGCACTGCTTGTTCAGATTATATATTTACCTATGTCTTTTATATCTCCCCTCTAAAAGATAGGATAAACAAACCATGGGTACCAAAAAATGCTCTCAGAGTTTTGGAGATGCAGCCAGGGAATGAAAAGAGAAAGGCCACAGGATCACACAAAGGACAGCATCAAACCCTACCTGTGGGAGTAAAAGGACGTCAAGTCAGAGACATCTATACATAGGAGTTATGCATGCCCCTCATGTTACCTTTAGGGAAAGTCATGACAATCTTGAGGTATTTAGAGAGGCTTATGAGTACTGTAAAATGAATGGCTTGGAAAATAAAAGGAAAGAAATAACTATGGAAAGAAAGGAATAAAATTGGCAAAACGATGTTTGCTGTTGCTGAGGCTAGAGAGTGGAGAGGCAAACAAGCTGCCTCCCTGGTCTGGTTATTACAGATAACAACTGTCTGAATGTAAGAGTCAGTGCACTGAATATGCAAGCCATCAATCAGTAGTCTTAAACTATAAAACAACAAAAAAAGCATCCATAGCACATAGCCCACAGGACATTTACTATGCTACCCTTACTGACAAGTTTCTTAAAAGGAGATCAAAAGAAACTGTACTCCATTTTTTCATAGAAAATGAAAGTGACAAGGATGAGAAGCATACAGTGCATAGTTTAGATAAAGGAAAACAAGTTTTTCCAACAAGTACATATTCTGCTGACAGAAAGAAGCAAAGGAGAAAAGAAGTTAGGTTGTGAATTGTGAAGAACACATTAATTAAAACAGACTCTGAATCACTGTTGTGCTTGTATCAAAGTACAGTATTAACGAGATACGAGAAGGATCCAGAGTGCTGAACGCCTCAGTGATTTTAAACTGGAACCTTTGAACTCTGTTAATTTATATACTGGCTATTATAAAATTCAGAAAACTGTCAGTTGTTATCATAACACTATTGTTTTTACACTGACAGTCAATGACAAGCTTACCCTTCAAGAACAATAAACATGCAGAGAAGTAGAAGGCATTTTATGAAAGCCACCCAGCTGGGGTTCACTTCCCGCCTGCCTTTTGCCCCCACCCTATCAGCTTGAGTAAGCTGCCCAGCTAGTCTGGTTCTCAGGTCCTTACCTGGAAATACAGAAACCAAAACAAATACTCCATTAAATCTCTCTCTGTACTAATATTTTAGAATTTTATTAAACCTATCTATATACGCTGTGGAAATTAGAAGAAGTGTTTTGTGAAAGAAAAGGCACTCTTACAGTCAATGGTGGAAGATTCATGCTATTGCATTTTATAAATTATGTAAGTAATATATGCTCTTTAGATATGCAGAGGGACTCATGGGCATTGGAAAAATACTGGATTATAGATTGAATATGGAAATTTGCTGTTTGGCATCTTTCTTTTCTTTCATATATCAGCAGAAAAACTACAAATAGCTCCTCTTAGTATCTGAAATGATCTGAAGATTAAACTCTCCTGGCCCTCAATAGAAATAGAAACTAATTTTGGAGTTACTGAAAAATTTGATTCGCAGTTTAAAAGGTTATCAAAGTTCATTTTGAAAGAACTAAAAAAGAATTTTTATTTTCCTGAGAGGAAAATAGAAAAATCGTATGAATCGGATTTGAAATGTTATAACGAAAATGGTAATACTGTTGGGGAGTGGTGAGAACATAAAAGGAAAGAAGAGACTAAAGGAGAAGAAAGTAAGAAGTAGAATCTCCTTGTTATTGAAATAGAATCAAATAGTAGTAGTGTATGTGTACAGCTGATTCATTTCATTTTGTTGTGCAGTGGAGGCTAACACAACATTGTAAAGCAACCATACTCCAATAAAAATTAATTATAAAATAAATTTTTAAAAAATGGAAAAAAAATAATAAAGTTAAAAATAAAATAGTAGTGGGAGGATCCAGAAGAGAACTTAGATGAAGGATACCCCCGGGTCCTGGAACCCACTCCAGTCATGCTACTTAAGGCTGTGAGATCTCAAAATACAGTGAATTAAATCACATAGCCTTTCTCATATCACTACAGGGTTGAGTTTTCCAGGCTGGTAAGGTTGATCTATTGCATCTTTTCGTTCTGTCATCCCCTAGAGGGCTGTTCTTATCTCTATGGTCAAACCTGGGTCACGGCCACATCCATGTCTCAGCCCTCAGGAAGTTGACAACTGAGAAAGACAGAGACAAACATCTTCATTTAGAAGAGGACTTTGAAGCAAGTTGCTTCATACCTTCTGTTCACATTCCATTGGTCCAAATTTGGTCACATGGCCACATCCAACTGCAAGGAAGGCTGGGAAATGTAGTTTCAGTGGGCAGCCTTGTACCCACATAAAGCTGGGATCTTTTTTTTTTTTTTTTAAACTAAAAAACAGAAGGATAAAATGGATACTGTCTAGTAAGGAGTTTGCTAAAGAAGGAAGTGGGTCCACTGCCCTAAAAGAGCTGAGTGTGAAATCTGACAAAGGGACCTGAAAAAAATGTTCTGGGTGTGCAACAGTCCTGTGAGAGCTGAGTCATTGCATAACCACCCCCTCTGCTCACTGAGTGTCCACCTCCTGAGATGGGCTGAGACCTGGGACTCTGCTGCAGTGCTACAGTGCTTGCACCTGGACACACCTCTCCTGGAGCAACAAAATACAAAGAAACTAGATGGGACTAAAAATAACTGCATGCAAATGCAGTTAGGGCAAATTCTGGACAAAAGATACAAAGACCAAGAAAATCCAACTGCTACTTTTGAAGAGCCCAGAGCAAAAGCAGGGGGTAGGGAGCAAAGGCAGGTACTGTGCATGCACCTGGCACACACCACCAGCTAAGGGGTGGGCAAACCACCTAAGCCACCCCTCTGGCTGGACCCCTGGACACACCCCTACCCTCACCCCATATAAGGAACAAGCTCACCACCCCCCGCCCCCGCCTCCCCCCGGCGAGCGAGCGAACAAGCAAGGGAACCTGCTGTTTGTTCCCACTCCCCGCTGCTGCAGCAGAGGCCCCGATAAAGCCTTGCCTGAATTTCTTGTCTGGCCTCTGAACAATTTCTATTGATTAAGGAGGCCAAAACCCCTGGTCAGTAACGCTCCTACCTCTTGTTTTGGGGCATAAGCCAAATTTACCCAAGGTGTCTTGTGCAGACTATTGTATCCGCAACTAGAGTCTCCCTCACTGACTGATAAGAGGAATGCCTAACTGGCCACAGACTTTGCTTGGGCTCTGATTAACTCTCCCCATGTCCAAATTACTAGAGAATCCAGGAGAAAGGTGTAGGGCTCTGGGAATTCATTCGTGTAGTGGTCTACTTGGGAAGTCACGCTAAAATCAATAAGCTAAAGACCCAACCATAAGGTGGAACAAAAATCAATAACGCCCTTGATACCAATATTTATATAGACATGAATGAATATTAAAAAAGAAATCTATGCATATAATTTAAATGCAGAGTCTATATAGGGCAGGTCAAAAACTATCATAAATAGAGCATAGCAATATTTTCACACTTCACCATTAAATGAGGAATTCTATTAGATGCTACTGTGATAGACATTATAGGAAAGAAAATTAGTTTTCTTTTAAGTGTTACTTATTAATCTCCTGCAAAATCTGTACAGTTCTAAATATATATTTTTCTCACTGCAGTATTAAAGTTACTGTTGATGTACATGTTGAATCAGAAAGGTGTTTCTTTAGGTCAACGTTCCTATTATATTACTGGGAACAAGAAATAATTTCCTCTGACAGTATACATCTAAAATAATTGTGGTGAGGAAAATCTATTGATAGCTGTAGATAGACAACCAAGTAGGTAATATTTTAGTAAACACCTCAAGTGTTCAGCTGTAACCCCTGTAGAGCTGACAAAGATTGCAGGTCATCAAGTCACCTCAGACCCTGATTGAATTTGACGTAATCTGCTCTTACTCTGGCTGCCTGCCATAGTTTAAAAATTTTTTCATTCACCAGGTCTGGCATTAAATAAAATGATTAACTGAACCAAGAAAAAAGACCAAGAAAAAACAAAAAATTATACAATATCAACTAAATTATATACTATCCAGATATTAGAATTACAAGTTAGGGATTTTAAAGTAATTGATTATTACGCTGAAAAAAACAAAATGACAAGACACAGACTTTCACCAATATATTCCAGACTGAAGTACAGAGTTAAAGAAAAAAAAAGGAAAAATACAGAAAGGAGCATAAAAACACATAAAAGGTGACATACATAAGTATAACTGACATTGAAAATATCCAATCTAAGGGAAAAGAGATAATGAAACAAACTACAATGACCAAGACTTTTTCAAATCTAAAGACACCAAGAAGCACTACAAACCACAATAGAATATATAAAAGAAATCCACACCCACGCTCATCCTAATGGCTGAAAAGACAAGAGACAAAGAAAAAAATCTTAAATGAAGCCAGAGGGGGTTTAAAAAAAAAAAAAAAGGACAGTATTTTCAGAGTGGCAACAATAAGGCTGCTAATTTTTCAACAGAAAAAGAGAAGAAGAAATGGAGAAAGTTGGAAACCAGAAGACAAAGAATGACGCCATTAAAGTGCTAAAAGTAACTACAAACCTAGAATTCTATATGCAGAGAAAATACAGAAATAAGGTAAAACAGACATTTTGAGACAAAATCTGGGATATTTTGTCCTCACTGGATTCCCACTAAAAGAAATTTAAAATCTCTTTAGGTAGAAAAGAAATGATCTCAGACTGAAACACAGAAAGTCAGGAAGCTAAGAGAAATGGAAAGTGTAAACGTGCAGTTAAATCCAAAATAGTATCACTTTTCCAAAATGATAACAACAATATCTTGAGCATTTAAAATAGATGCTGAATTAAAATTAAGGACCACAAACACAGAAAAGGCAGGTCATGTGTTCTTTGGTCCTATTATTGACTGGGAAGTGGTAAAAGCACTCATTTATAGTAGACTCTAATAACTCAAACGTGCATATTACAATATCTAGGACAACCCACAGAAAGAATAATAAAGAAGTGTATAACTAACAAGCTAATAGTAGGGAGAGTGGGATAAAATAAAATCACTTGCCTAGTCTAAAAGAAGGCAGTTAAAAAGTAAAAGGACAGTAAATAAGTGAGAGGAAAAGAAATGGAAACTTGACACCCAGGTATGTCAGTAATTAACTATATTAAACAAAATAAATACTCCTAATAGATGGTAAACATTGCCAGTTTGGATAATAAAGAAAACAAATTATATGCTACCTAAATATAAGAACACAGATACATTGAAACTGAGAAGACATAAAAAGGTAAATTATGCAAACATTAATCAAAAGAAAACTGATGCAGCAATATTATTATCTGACAAGGTAGACTTTAAGTCAAAAAAATTGATGGAAAAAAAAAAAGCCGCATCTCCTGTGATAAAAGCCTCAACACCGGGAGACATAACTGTTGTCTGATGTCTATTTGCTTCAAATTGTCTGGTATTTCCTCTCCTACCTCTTATTTGATTTGGAGTTAACTGTGATGGATCAGAAATGAAATTATTTTTAAACTCCATTATTCTTTCAGAATAGAATCAAAGATTTCTATGTCAATCTTGAAAACACACTGTCTCTACTGAGTACTTACTACACTTTTAAAAAATTGTTTCTTAGATGATTTTTTTCCTGGAAAAAAATTAAAAGACTAAAAATTAATAACTTCTTTGGAGCATTTTGTGAGCTCTAAACTATTTAGCAAAGAATAAAATGGGAAGCAAATTTAGAGATATAATTTTACAAAAACAGTAATTTCTTGTTCTGACTCAAAGTGGGATATTGTTCATTATAGAACAAATGAAAATATAGAGAGTAAAAAGTCAAATATCAAAAGTCACCCATAAGACTATCCTAAGTAGAACCCATAAACATATGTGTTTGTTTTCTTCAAGATTGTTTGAGAAAGAGGAAGTGGGAATCATACTGAATATACAATTGTTTTATTCTATTTTTCACTGCATGGAGAGGGAACTTATCCACATTTACTAAGTCACTTTTTAATGTATAAATTTTAATGACTACAGTATTTCCCTGTATTTCCCTGTCATTTCACCCTTCAAGTTTGTGTCTCATTTTTCCTACATGGATTTCTTTCTCTGAGGCTAATCTGTGTATAGGAGATAAAACAGCTCCCTTGACCTCTGCTTTCAGTGGGTAGGACAACAAAGAAGAAAGCCTGAGGTCGGGGAATTTTATTCCACTTGTCTCTCCTTGCTGGGTCAACTCTGATTGGCTGCTCCCCTCAGAGACCTTCTCTCCTCCCAGATTCTGATCTATTGCTTACTCACCATTCCAGTGTTGGATTCCTTATGGTTTACTTTCCCACACTTTTATTAGACCCTCCTCAAACAGCTTTGATTTGTGATAACTATCTGTTTTCTTCAGGGTCCCTGGCTGAAACAATATGATGTTATTGGAATATATCTTTATTTATTTCACTATTTTCCTAATGCTTTACATTTAGGATTTTCTTGATTATTTTGAATCTGAACACTGCAGTAATGAAGATGCTGATGCACACAATTCTGGTGGACATCTTTGGTTATTTTAAAATTATAATATATTTGCTAATTGATGATATGTAGAGATTCTTGCCACCAACATCCTCCAACACTGCTAAGATCTATTATTTCTGATAGTTTAACTGTAGATTCACTTACATTTTTATGAAGATAATCATATCAGCTGTAATTTACATTTTCTTTCTTTCTCTCCAATCTGCTTCTCATTTCTGTTTCATATCTTACTGCACTAAGACATATAATAAAATGTTGATTGTAAGCAGTATTAATGGGCATAAATTTCTTCCTGATTTCAAAGGGAATACCTACATTTTATCACTAAATATAAGCTATTGCTTTAGGATAAATTTCTAAATGTTGAATTATTCAAACAGTAGAACTGTTTTAAAGCTTTCTGGTATATATTATGAAATTTCTCCCCAGAAAATTGCAGTATTTTACATTACTGTCAATATTTTCTAAAAATGCCTTTTTTCCATACAATCATGCCGACATTGGGTGTGAATTAGATTTGTTTTGTTTTTTGCAACCAGATTTTTTAAAGTTATGATTCATTATCATTGTCATGATAAATGTTTAAACATTACAGAAAAATAAAATCTCCCTTCCTACTTCCTGATATTTCCATTCTCATCTGTTAGAGATAACCACTACCAGACTAATTTAATAATCTATAATTATTTGTTTAAAAATAATGTGTGTATTTTATGGTAGCTGTTTTAAGAGATTAAATTAGTAAATTATTATTTAGAAAGAAAGTAGAAATTATAGCTCCTAACTTCTTGATGGTTTTATAAAAAGGCTGTATTTGATTCATGCTAAAATATATTTCTACAATGCTAAAAGGGTAGAAATTGAAAAAAAAAATTTAAATGCACACTTGAACGTTACTCTCTGATTTTTTCAAATGAAAAATGTGAGTTTCACTGACATGGGAGACATAATTCTCCATTAGACAATAAGTCATACAAATGAGAACATAGAACCAATCTCAGTAAAGACAAGTAAGCTTTCTTTGTTCCATAGTCACACCTAAACCCAAATGTACTACAGGAGAAAAAAAAAAAGGATTAAGTTTCTGTTGATAGTCAAAAATACTATACTTGTAGGTAACTGACAATGTATTTCATTTACTTTAAAACAAACTTCACTATTTTCTAAACCCATGAAGCCAGATTTTCTATTTTAAAGTATTTCGGAAGCATTTTAATCATTGAGATCTGTTCTTTCTTTCATGTATAAGCCCTTGAAATTACTTTAGAAATGAGCTCCAAGCTTGGGTCATTTTTCTCTAACATAAATGCTAGACACTAAAAAAATAAAATAAAAATAAACCATTCCACTCTACCTGCTACATCTAGTTTTCCAAAGTGAGATGTTTGTTCCCTAGCTATGTAAATGTAAGTCATAAAAAATACTAAATGTTGACAGCTTTACTCCACCTGAAATTTACACTAGGTAGTCACTGGTTTATGGAAGGTACAATGTCTATGAGAGAACTCATCAAAAATATAGATATAAAACATACACCTGCCTTTTGCCTCAGAAGGCTGCATGACTTTCATCTCATCCCATAAATAATGGAGGCATCAGCATATTTCTCTGCACACAATAACAAATCCCATCCTCCTGGTAATTGTAAAAACACTGAAGCTTGTTATTGACCTTGTGTAAAACATAGGGACAGGACAAACACATGAAGAAACTTTTTGTCTGTCTATATCCACTTCTAAAGCCCCATCACACACTTTGAAAACCATTAAACCAAAAGTCAGTGATGTCAAAAGACGGAGGAAAAACATATTATCGAATAAAGCAAAACAGACAAGTTAAATCAAAAGATGCATTCATCCACACCATGTCGCTCAACGTTCCTATTTTCTTTGCTTAAGTTATTTTTGAGATATTTGCATTAAGGGAAGGCTAAAACCTTCAGATCTCAAAGCTATGACTTACAATGCTATTTCTCACATTCTTTTACTTTGCTACCTCATTCTGCAAATGAATAGTTTCTACAGATGTACTTTCAAAGTATAAAACTTTTCGTATATTGTTAGAGGACACATATTCTGGTTGAGTTACATTGAGAATGATCAACAAATACTTATTGACCACCATTTGCAAGTAATTATTGTATCCTCATCCCAACCTCTGCCAGTTTTCCTGGGCAGGGCTCTAGAACTACAACACTGTCCACTGCCCTGGGGAGTATAATATGCATACATTATGGATAGATGACGTGAAAATAAGTCATTAAGTCCTCCAATGAGCAATGCACAATAATTACCATAATAGTCTGGAGAAGGGAAAGAGAAATACAAATTATAGCAGAGAAAAGAGGCCCTTTAAAGAGAGGTCAAATTTGAGTTGGTCTTCAAGATTGGAGTTGGATGGATGGGGAAGACAACAAAGACTATTCCACCCACAACAGACAAGTGGAAGGAACACAGTATAAGTGTGGAAACGTACATGAACTTAATATGCGCTCCAAGGACAAGATGATGGATTTACCTGGGGGACAAAAGAGGTGAAATAAATCTGAATTTGGATAAGGATTATAGTGGTCAACTATTACAGGTCTTCAAAAATAGGGTAAATAGTTTGAATTTGATCTGAAAGGTGAGGGTGCACAAATATTCAGAATGTGAGCCTCAACTTGCCCTTCCATACTAGACATCAATTTTTTAAGGAATTTGTTTAGAGCAGTTTGAGGTTAATAGCAAAACTGATGGATTAGTACAGAGATTTCCCATATACACCCTCTACTCACATGAGCAGAACCTCCTCCATTATCAACATCACCCACCAGAGTGGTACATTTGTTATAACTGAGGAACTTACACTGCCACATCATTTCACCCAAAGTCCATCATAACCTTTGGGCTTGTTCTCGGTGTCATAGATCATACGTGACAATTTGATCAAAGTGCTCCATCTCCCTGAGGCCAGGAAGAAACTTAGACTCTTTAATTCTTGGTACTAATAAATTAGCAAAATTTTCTCATAAGGTCAAACGCCTTTTGCCATCCTGGGTACTGGCAGCAATTCGAATCATAAAGCCAACAGGTGAAAACGATTGTGAAGGATGGGCTGGGGCGCAGGAGGTAGAGTCACTCAATTAAAATATTGCTAAAATTATCCAGACAATGGATCCTGAAAATATTTAAAGGTGAAGGATTTAATGGAAAGTGTGCTGGAGGACGAGAAGAGAAAATAGTGCAAAAGAGCTGAAACGGAAACAGCATAAGGCAGAGACAGAAGGGTTCACTTAAAGCAGGTGGAAGAAAAATTCTTTCCTTTAACTAAAATAAATAATTCCATAAATATTTACTAGAATTCTAACATTTACGAGCACAGGGCTAGAATATTTATAAACCTTATCTGAACTAATTCTTTTAAAATCAGTATTAATTTTCTTTTCCAATGAAAGATGAGGAACGACTCAGAGAAATTTATAAAACTTGTTCCAGGTCCCATACTCTTTCAGCTCTATCATGCATCTTCTTTCAGATGAGATGAAGTATAACAGAAACAAGGGGGAAAAACTCCCTTGCTTAAGTTGAATTTATATTTAAAATATTGATTAGGAGTTACTACTTAGTAAACTAGTAGTAAACCTAGTAGTTTAGTACAATGAAGAATTTAGCATGAAACAAATATTTTCACTACTCTCATTTTGAACATTAAAATTGCTTTTGAACTCTAAGTATTAAAAGATCTATTAATCTTGATAGCATTAAACCTGATACAATTACACTTGACTTTCAAGATTAAGGAAGGTTTGACAAAAAATAATTTCACCTTATGTGTAGTAGTAGGACATTATCAAAGGGAATGAAATACATTGTATGTGGAGTCCTCTAAACTGTGTTTATAGAGATACTTATTTGGATCATTCAGAAAATAGAAATACTGAGAATTTTTTCATTGGGTATTCTTGTTTTTCTTCGTGTTGTTTCAGAAGATTGAGCCAATAGTGTGTATTTTATCAAACAACTGTTAGTTCCCCACCTCACAGTGTCTGGAACGATGCCCAGGAAATATCTGTTGGCTGAATGACAGACTGACTGGTAGGCTGTTGGGCCAGAGATAATATTTATTGTTCTAGAAGACATAATTAGCTAAATAGCTTAGAATAATGTCATTCTCTTGTTCGGGATTCTGCAGGCTCACCATTTCACTGAGTAATTTCCCACATTCTTTCAATGAACGAACTTCAAGATCTACCCCCACGACTACCCACACCCTCTTCTCTGACTTCTCTCTCTCTCAGTCTCTCCAGTCCAGTCACACTGGCCTTCTTGCCATCCTCAAAAGTCCAGACAGGGGTACTATTTATGGTGGAGTTTGCTGTACCATTTTCTCTGCCTGGAATGCTCTTCCATTTTCTTTCTTCCGTCATGTCTTTGCTCAAAACTCATCTTCTCAAAGAGACCTATAAGGAGCACGCTATTTAATTTTGTTACCAGCTGCCACCCCTACCCCTTAGCATTTCCATTCCTTTTCTCTGTTCTCCTCTTAGTTTTCCTATAGCACTTATCTCATTTTAACAGTATATGTAGTTCATTTAAATATTAAATTTGTTTATTATTTTTCTATTATATCTATAAGCTCAACGAAAGCAGCAATCTATGTCTTTCTCATTCACTGATGTATCCTGAGCATCTAAAAGAAGCCATATGTTCAAAAATATTTTTCAAATGAATGAATGAATAAATGATGGTAAATAATAATGGTAATGCTTTCTAAGAGAATTAAGTGTTAAAGTGCCTACTAAGCATGACTGCAATTTTCTTTTTTACTTAAGGAAAAAGCGAGGAAACTGAGATTTAGGTTGAATAATATGCCCAGATTTTCACAGCTAGTAACTAGATGTCTAACTCCAAGTCTGTAAACCCTCTCTACAGATTACTGAGGCTAGAACATACTAAAAAACATGTTAACTGTTTGCTCTTAGTGAAGACATATCAACGTTCAAAGGTAAGGTTGTAGAACATGGAAGTGATTTGCTACAGAAGGAAAGTCCTCTGGGGAATGATGTTATAATATGATCAAATTTATAGATTTTTATTCAAGATTGAATGATGTACTATAATAATACTACTAGGAGAAGAAAGGAAATTTTTCTTAAATTGTGTGACTATGTACTCCGTCTTTCTTTTGCTGCTAATTATGATTGGATTCATAAACTAAAAAATAAACTAAAAAATCATTCAAAACACATAAGTAAGCTTATTCAATTCTTTCACACTCAGATTGCACAATGATTTCATGCAATATCTTTATTATAAGGTAAATTATCATATTAAAATATTTCAATGATTTTATATTTTCATTTTTGAGACATATAGCTTTTCTGTCATACTTCTAATTTATTATAACCCTCTTTCTGCCTCTCTCAAATTGGGTGTCAGAGGTCAGTTAAGAAGGTTTTAAACATCTCAACAACATCCATTAAGCTCCAGTAGCTTAAAAATCTTATAATTATTCAATCATCTGATAGCAATAAAATATTTTAAAATGCAATCTTATTTTCAACACAGTCTTAAAATGAGGTTTTAGCAAAAACGAAAAATCTCCAACTTATAAAAATCTCTAAACTACAAAAGTTTATATTAAAAAGCAACAAGAGAGGGGTTTTCCTGGTGGCACAGTGGTTGAGAGTCCGCCTGCCGATGCAGGGGACACGGGTTCGTGCCCCGGTCCGGGAGGATCCCACATGCCACGGAGCGGCTGGGCCCGTGAGCCATGGCCGCTGAGCCTGCACGTCCGGAGCCTGTGCTCCGCAACGGGAGAGGCCACAGCAGTGAGAGGCCCGCGTACCGCAAAAAAAAAAAAAAAAAAAAAAAAAAAAAAGCAACAAGAAAAATAGTATATTTTAATTTGGTGCAACAGCAGCATATGACAAAATGGAAAATGGTTCTCCTGTGAAAGGCAATCTTCCCTTTGTCAGAGCTCTGACAAGCCAAAGATGACTTACTTATTGATCTTTCTCCTTGTAAAATAAAAGAATTGTCTCAAGGAAGAAAAAAGAAGGTAAAGAGTTAAACTTCATTATATAAAACCAGTGAAGGCAAAGATAATTTACCAAAAAATTAAGTTATATCATGTGCATTGAAGAAAAACACTAAGTTTCCAGTTTTGATAAGTGGAGACATTTATTATTGCATTTGGAATGCTGCTTCTTTACTTCTACAGGGAGACTGCACCATCTTGAAAATACTATTTTGGAGCGACTGCTACCAAAAATTATTTTCTCTTCTCCCTCCCTTCCTCCCTCCTTCCCTCTCCCTTTCTTTCTTTCTTTCTTCCTTCTTTCCTTTCTTTCTTTCTTTCTTTCCTCCCTTCCTCCCTCCCTCCCTGCTTCCTTCCTTTCTTTCTTTTTCTCTTTCTCTTCATTTTTAAAATTGCGATAAAATATACATAAAATAAAATTGATCATTTTAACCACTTTTAAGTATACCGTTCTGTGGCATTAACTACATTCACATTGTTGTGTAACAATCACTTTTTAAATATTTATAAATAAAATATTGTATTATCATCCCACCTGCTTATCATATCTTTTTCACCTTGAGCGACACACTAGGAAAGAGATTATGAACAGGGAGAAAGTTTTCAGTGAGTTCTATAACCACATGATTTCAATTTCCCAACTGAAGTATGTGATATAAGAATATTGATGGAATTGAAATTAACACCCCATTGCTTGCCTTTACTTTTTTTTTTACCTTTTTTGGTAAATTCGTGTGAATTCCACCACCCTATTCCAAAGCATGTTCCTTGGATTATCAGTTCTGAGGATGTTTTGTTTTTGTTTTTGTTTTTTGCGGTATGCGGGCCTCTCACTGCTGTGGCCTCTCACGCCGTGGAGTACAGGCTCCGGACGCACAGGCCCAGCGGCCATGACTCACGGGCCCAGCCGCTCCGCGGCATGCGGGATCTTCCCGGACCGGGGCACGAACCCGTGTTCCCTGCATCGGCAGGCGGACTCCCAACCACTGCGCCACCAGGGAAGCCCTGAGGATGTTTTAAGTGTTACCCAGAAAAGGAAAATAAGATCAGATAAATTTGAACCCACTAGGTTAAACAGGTTTCCTTTCTGTAGGAATTTCTTAGAACGTCTCATTTGCTGGTGTGCATTGTAACTCTAAGTCAGAGAGGTGACCTACAGGTTTTATAAAGATATTTAACCAATGAACTCTCATAGTACTCGAGCGTATTTTACGACTATTTTGCAATGGAGTACATTTTGAAAAACATGAGAATTTAGATCTACAGATCTGTCATTCTGATTTAGACAGTATCATTTGGTACTAAAAAATAAATAAATAAAAAACATTTATTTTGATGTTTCTTCATCCTGAAACCTGCCATTACTTTTCACATCCACCCTCCTGAACTGCCCACCTGGTTCCCTCAAAACTCTATTATATCTTTCTGCCATTTGTTCACCCAATAGTTTTACTCTTTAAATTGTACTTCCCTTCAAAAGAGGCTATGACAGGAAATACACAAAAAAAGTGAGAGGAAGAAAAGAAATTCATTATCTAAGTCTTAAAAACACAGAAAACCCAAAGCATACTGAAGGAAAGCCTTACAAGAGACATGGCTCAGGAGCTTTGTGTTGTGGCCAGGCAACAGAAAGTTCTCATGAGGCCATCTCAGCAAGCCCTCTGCAGACATTCCTCCCTGGGGTCAGCACTGGACACGCATTAGCAGGGAGGGGTCGGTCACTCTTCTATTCTGTTCATTGCTGTGCTCGTGTGGTCCCCCGCACCCACTCCAACCCACCACTACTTTAAAGAAAAAGTTGCCTTTCCAGACCCTAGGAGGAGGAGATCAGTGTGTTCAGTCCACGCTCTAACTAAAGAGGAGGATGAGGCCCAGACCCCACCCAGTGCCAACTGAAAAGAACATCAGCTACCACGAAAAACAATATTGAGCTGCTTAAGATTGCTGGCTTTTCTCTTAAATTTTGGTCTTCTGCAAAGTCAACACAGAACCACCAACACATGATAAGAATAACAAGATTTTGTGCATTTTTACCAATCTTTATTTACAGCATACTCTGTGGTAGACAATAAGCCATTTAAACCCATTGGCATTGGGAAGGCTTCAGAGTTATAAAGAAAATTCAAAGATATTTTGACATGGGCACTGGGATCAGCAATCTCTTTAGCTAGAACTTCCAAAGCACAGTGCCTGCAAATGTCAAACTAGGCTTTCAGCAGTCTTGGACAACTTCCTTCCTTAGACCATTATGGTGGTGGATGGTCAATATCTTGATTGTCTACAACCACTGCAAGGCTCTCTGAAAGGCAGCACACTCGTTTGCCAAAAATGGGAACTCCCTGAGTTTAATTTTTTTTCCTCAGGTCTTCCAACCTCCCTGACTACAGCTAAAGAATGATCATTCGTTCCTACAAGGCTTTCAGATCTCTACCCATTCCAGTTTGGGGATTTCTCTCTCTCCATCTCTCTCTCTGTCAATCTCTCCATCTCTCTCTTTCCCTCAACCTTTCTCTTTCTGCTTCTCTCTCCTTGACTTAGTCCCTCTTTCCTATCCACTAACCACCCTCCCAACATAATTTCAACAAGAAGCATTCCAGTTCAGAGGGTAGAAGAAAAGGCACCTCTGTCCATATAGCCATCTATAAAGTCTGAAAAGTACTGTGATTAAATCTATTGGGCGTCTCCTCCATTTCTGAGCCAATCACTATGGCTATGTAAGGGGGAGAGAGTGGTTAATGGCCCCCATCAAACTACTCCCAGCGGAAGTAGAGGCACCATAAAAGAAGAACAATATTACCAAAGGGGAGGTGGAGTGCTGGGCTGGGGGGTGGTGGGTGGAAAGCAAAGAAAGGCTTTATCAGTGCTCTGAATCCCAGCTGGAGACAAGTCTGAGAAAAGGTAGAAATTTCTCCTAGCACAGTAAAATCACAAGGAATACAGGAGAACGAACAAGGGAGCATTCCACCCATTGCTGGGAAAATAGAGACTAGATACAATTCTTACTCCCAGCCAAAAGTATCTAACAGAGAAATTAACCTGAGTTGACCAAGTCTGTTTTTCATCCCAGCTAAAATGTGTGGTGCATGTACACACCCACACACAGTTATCTTCAACGTACCCATTAGAGTAACGGGATAAATGGTTTCTCCAACATTTTATGGGTGCAGGATTTTTATCCTAAAAGTTTTGTTTTATCTCTTAGGGAATACTGTCACTCTCTTACTCTAATCTACATCTAGTAAAAAAATAGACAAAAGGACACATTTATTAGTCTTTGCTTCTTCTGGCAGATCTTCCCAGTGCCAGAAAAGATATTCCTGGCCTCCAAATCTCTAGAATACTAACTCCATACCATTCATAAGATACTTAGCTTATTTTGTATTGAATTCTAGCTAATTATTACATTTTTACATATCCTGTTTACAAAATTTTTGAAGAACATCTGCTAACAAGACACAGCAGTAATAGCTAATTTTGAGCAACCACTATCACTATGAGTCAAATCATATGCTAATTCTGGGTGTGTAAACATATATTTATATATTTGTGTCCATGTGTATGCATGTATGTATATGTGTGTATATTGCTCGAAATATACCTAAGAGACAGATATGTCCCATTTTTAGATGAAAAAATTGTGGGTCCAAAGGTAGATTAACTTGTCCATGATCAACTACTGATAAGAGGCAGAGCTGAGATTTGAACCCCTATATGTGTTGCCCCAAAGCTCCTAGAATAGTTTGGAGGGGACACAATTAGAGAGAGACCAGTTAATGGCTATGGCTGTAATCCAGGTGACAGAAGATAATAGCTTGGACTATGGTGATGCAGGGAACATGGAGAAAACTAAAGTGCATTTAAGGATATTGTAAGTTAGCATCGACAGATCTTGATGTGAAAGTTGAGCTCTGCTCCATTCACCAGTGTTCCAACCTTTTGGAAGTGCTTAGAAAACACACCTTGGGTGAGAGGGTGAGAGTTAGGGAGGATGATGCTGTAAGGCTGCTCTGAGTATTTAAACCTCTTCTGCCTGAGGACCCCCTCCCAAATCAGATAAGCTGGGAAAAGAAACTACTAGGTCAATGTCTTGGGCAGTCCCTCCCTTAAAAGCACAAGGAAACTTACGAGACGGAGAAAACTCTGGTAGTGCCATTCCTTCAGGGCTTACATTGAAAGGCAGCGTATTGGGGAAGGAATCTCTAAGATTAAGCAATTCGTCACTTTGGGGTAATTAACCTGAGACAGAATAGAAGTTTCCCATCTCCACTAACTGTAACCCCAAGAAGACTTATGAGTCACCGGCCCGGACCGCCATGAATTTGGTGCTCCCTCTCATATTTACCTGTTACTTTTGCATCCAGGTTGCCTATGAATATGTCGGTAGTCTCAGTAAACTTCTAACCTTTCAAATGGTGAATGCAAATTTAAACACGGATTTTACTTATTGGAAGGCATTAATCATTTTAAACTGTATTAATGAATAACTAATTAAGGTTGGGGAAATCTTGTTAAATTTTCAAAATCAAATTGAACTTTTATATGACAATGATACTCAGTCACCCATTAAAGTGGTAGTAATTATCTGTTAGTCTAGTGACATTCAGTACCACAGAAAGGTTGTATGTTAACTGGCTTCTATTCTGGGGACCATTTCCAGATTAGAATTGGAAAAACAAAATAAAAGAATTTGAGTCATATATGTACAGACTGGATTCAAGATTTACAGCAGCAATGTAAAATGAAATGTAGTTCCTTCCATAAATATTTTCCTTCTCCTTCGCTCTCGACCATACTTTTCTCCCTACCTTCCTCTCTCAGTAGTCCTTCATTTCTGTTTCTTCCTTTTTCTTTCTCTGTCTCTCTGTCCTATTCTTCCATCCTCTTTTTTTTTTTTTTTTTAACATTTCCTTATGTTCTTTCCAAAATAATCCAGCAGAGGGCGAATGTTCTTTGTTTAAATTTTATAAACCTGGATGAAAGCGAGTTCCTCCTTCCTCCCTGCCTTCCTCCTTCTTTGTGTAACAAATACAGGATTTTCACACTTTCCTGGGTCCCTAAATGTCCCCTCTTCTCTTACAGCTCTCTTCAGTTAACAAACTCACGGAAACACCAAGAAATGATGACCTCTTTTTTTTTTCATTAACAACCTCTTTATTGTTTCTAAATAAAAATATGCTCCATGAGACATATTTTTAAAATGAGTTAAAGATGAAGTAATCTCCGTGTCTAATTTTGTGTCACCATAAAACTCCTTCCTCTAAATGTGTAAGTAAGCATCAAATAGTAAAGTTGGAAAACAGGAGTCATAAATTAATAGGAAACAAGGAGAGACAAAGCAGCACTAAAAAAGTAGTTGCATTAAAGCTTATAAAAGTTGTGGCTCAATTTTAATCAGGATAATGTGGTTGCTTTGTATTTATGTCTGTGAGCAGTAGTTTTACCCTATGCAGAGAATTCTTCTGGGAGATACACTGGGGAATTACATGTGAAGTTGCTAGAAGCTCTGGTTCACCAAAATTCTCTTTCACTAATCCTCACATTAGAGAAGATATAGCATATCTTTATGTTTCTTATTTTAAAAAACAATTAAAATTTTTAACTAATTTTAAGAGAAATCACCTGTAAGATTCAGTATTTAGTCTGATAATATCTTGAAGACTTTCTTCAATCCAACAATGCTTGTTCCTAGAGTTTTAGGAGTACTTTTTTCTGTTATTTGTTGGGTGGCTGGTTGGTTTCTCAGTTGATTTTAATTTAATGAGTGGTACACAAATACAATGTCTTAAATTTTTAACTAAAGAGAAGTAGGGAATGTAAGGTGAAAGTCATTCATTCATTGATTCATTCATTCAAACAACCACTATTGAGGTCCTACCCACTTGCCAAGGACAGCACCTGGCGATGGTCATCCTGCTAAGAAACGGAGACATGGACCCTCCCCTCACGGAGCTTTCAGTTTGGATGTTTTCCACTCTCCTCCCCAATTATCAATTTGATATAAACCCTTTCATGCCATTCGATATCCACTGTTTTGCATATATATCTTGTTCAGCTTTACTGAGGTAACATCAACAAATAAAATTGCGACATGTTTAAAGTATACATTGTGATGATTTATATGTATATTCCCTTTTGACTGTGTGTGTGTTTTCACACAAATGGGATTCAATTATTTATGTTGTCCTCTCCCTTGCTTCTTCCCTCTTATCACTCTATTAATAAACTTTAGTATATAGAGCCTGACTGCATAATTATTAACCACTTCTTTGTATTATAAATTATGGATATGACACAACTTATTTTACTGTCCCCATATGGATAACTTATAAATATTCTCATATTTTTACTATTGAGAAGAATGTGGTAAAGAACATTCTCCCTCCCAGTATGTCTTCTACCTTCCAGCTCACTCCCCAACATCACCACTTCCGTAGACCCCATGAGGACTTATAATCCTTCTATTTGGTGACCTGAAATCCACTCCTTCCCCCATAGTCACCTAGTAAAATCACTCTTCTGTGTAAATCCTCATCCTTGCCTCTTTACTCACTCGCCAACCCTGGGTAACTCCAAATCTCTACCTACCCTCTGCCTGTGTCTGTGTAGCTGAACATGTTTGGAGGAAAATCACAACCAGCTGATCAGTCTCACTTGAAATTCACGAAGTCAAACCTCAAGCAAGTCTTTCAGGCTCCCTGGCTGTGACACTGTGTTTCCTAGTCATTTCCCTCTCCAGGTCTCCTAGATGACTATTTCACACTTCCTTCTCACTTTGCAAATCCCCAACATCCCTGTCCCTAACTGAGATATTAAAGCAGTCATAAAAACACTAGAAAACCTCCAGCTTCTGTATCAACCCACCTCAGAAGGTCTATACCCATATATTCTTTCTTACCTGCAGTTTGTACTGTTCTCTCTTCTTCCACCAAAATCCAGCCCCTCTTTTTGTACTCTGGATTCTAAAATGTACTTTTCTCTATTTCTCAAACACTCCACATTTGTTCCTGCCTCACAGCCTTGGTGTCAGATATTACCTTACGGAGAAATCTCTTTTTTTCCAGATTACCATATTGTTCCCTGCTCATCCCGTTCACAGGCATAACCTCACTACCCACTTCATATTTTGCTGTCCCCACAAAAGCAAACCTCATGCCCATCAGCTTGCGTGACATTTTCAATTAACACTATCCTCCTACAAAGTAGCATTTCATTCTCTTATTTTAATTATACATATTGTACATCACCCCACCCTAGAAAGTAAGCTCAGTGTTTTGTTTTGTCTTTTATTCTCTGATCTATATTGCCAGTTTCTAACACAGATCATGGACACTCTAGATGCTCTATAATATTGGATGAATGAATAAATTAATATCTATAGGTACTCGTGTTTAAAAATTTGTCTAAAAGGGATCTCTACCAGTGGAATTGCTGGATCTGCTGGCATAGCCACATAAAATCTGATAGTTTCTATGAAATTCTCCTCTAAAATGGTTAGGCCAATTTACAGTCCTATAAATAGTATGAAACTCTGTGTTTCTCCACAATTTAATAAACAGTTTACATAACTAAATTTGAATAATTTTTGCCAATCTAATAACCCAAACAAATCTTAATTCGTTTTGAGTTGCATTTCCTATATTACGTGTTGGGTTGAGCATATTTTCCTACCTTTGCTGGTGACTTGTATTTCTTAATGAGTAGCCTGATTTTCTAGGCAGTCTTTAAGAATTCCAGATTTACCCTTCTGTCTGTTATATATGCTATAAATGTAACGAGTATTTAAATAAACAGGACTCTAAGAGTTAATTCTGAAGCAACCATTTTCACTCCTGTTTTCTCTTTACATTATTTAAATGAAACTTGTTCTTCCCCAGCCGCTGGGTGAAAAATTGGGTAACTTCATTTCTAGTCACTTTTGGGTAATACAAAGAGCATAGGCTTCAAGAGTAAAGTATACAAATTGTATGCTTTACAATTTGATCTTCTTTTATTTTAAGAATAGACTTTTTACAATGTTTAGAAAACCTACAAATGGGAGAAAATATTTGCAAACAATATGACTAACAAGGGATTAATTTCCAAAAAATACAAACAGCTTATACAGCTCAATATCAAAAAAATCAAACAACCCATTCAAAAAATGGGTAGAAGACCTAAAGAGATATTTCTCCAAAGAAGAAATACAGATGGCTAACAGGCACACGAAAAGATGCTTAATATTGCTAATTATCAGAGAAATGCAAATCAAAACTACAGTGAGGTATCATGTCACACCAGTCAGAATGGCCATCATCAAAAAGTCTACAAACATGGGCTTCCCTGGTGGCACAGTGGTTGAGAGTCTGCCTGCCGATGCAGGCGACACGGGTTCGTGCCCTGGTCCAGGAAGATCCCACATGCCGCGGAGCAGCTGGGCCCGTGAGCCACAGCCACTGAGCCTGCACGTCCGGAGCCTGTGCTCCGCAACAGGAGAGGCCACAACAGTGAGAGGCCTGCATACCGCTAAAAAAAAAAAAAAAAAAAAAAAAACCTCTACAAATAATGAATACTAGAGACAGTATGGAGGAAAGAGAACCCTCCTACACTATTGGTGGGAATGTAAATTGGTGCACCCACTATGGAAAACAGTAGGGACGTTCCTTTAAAAACTAATAAAGAATTACCATATGATCCAGAGATCTCAATCCTGGGCGTATATCTGGGAAAGATAAAATCTCTAATTCAAAACGATGCATGCACTCCAATGTTAATAGCCACACCATTTACAATAGCCAAGACATGGAAGCAACCTAAGTGTCCGCTGACAGATGAATGGATAAAGAAGATATGATTTTCATGATAAAATATATGAATTGTTGTAATTTCATAAAATAAGTAGGTTGAAAAATATGCACAGCACTCAAAATTGATTTACAAGAAAATTTCTACTCTTTGTATCTTCAAGTTACACAAAAAAGAAATATCTTAGCACTGGAATTCAATTTGGAAACAAAATGGAAAAGCAATATAAAATTGAAAAATAACAGTCAATAGACTTTTTCCCCCCAGTATGCATATTTCCCAAAAGTACCACTTGGGGAACTATGTAATTTCAAAGCTGCTTTCCAGAGGGAGAGACAGATATTTTTGCCTTCCAGGTTGGTGAAACTACTATTAATTTTATGGGTTACTGTAAAGTGGCGGGCACTCAAATTAACAAATGGATATGGGCTTCTAGTGTGGACATCATCTCCTGAAATTTAACCTAATTTGTACCAAATAAATGCCTTAATTAGAGAAAAAAGATGTGACTACACACACACACACACACACACACACACACACACACACAGTGGAATATTACTCAGCCATAAAAAAGAACGAAATAATGCCATTTGCAGCAACATGGATGGACTAGGGATTATCATACTAAGTGAAATAAATCAGAAAGAGAAAGACAAATATCATATGATATCATCTATATGTGGGATCGTAAAAAATAATGATACAAATGAACTTATTTACAAAACAGAAATAGACTTACAGACATAGAAAACAAACTTACGGTTACCAGAGGGGAAAGCGGGGGGAGGGATAAATTAGTAATTTGGGATTAACAGATATACACTACTATATATATAACAGATAAACAACAAGGACCTACTGTATAGCACAGGAAACTATATTCAATATCTTGTAATAACCTATAACGGAAAAGAATCTGAAAAGGTTATCTATCTAACTGAATCACTTTGCTGTATACCTGAAACATTGTAAATCAACTATACTTCAATAAAAAAATTTTTGAGTGAGCTGTCATTGTAAAACATAGCCCCAACAAGTCTCACATCCATTTCCAAACATTATACTCAATAAGATAAAAATTATCCATTACAAACTGCTTATTTTAAAATTAGTTTTATGCAAGAGAATTATGTATGACTTACTATTTCATTCCAAAATATTACATAGTTTAATGATGTCAGATCTGTACTTCTTTGACATTATATCTATATTTGGTTTGAAAGAGCAAAAGAGAATAAAAACTGATTTCAAAAAATTTGTCTCAAATTCATCTGAGTCTGCTGCGTTGTGATTATGCAATGACATGATGAAAGGACACAAATATTGTTGTAGCTGCAATAAACAGGATCGTGTTTTCTCTTGAGGAGGAAAAAACAGAGGCTAGCAATATAAGAAAATTTTATTTTTATCAGTTCCATTCTGTAGGTAGCTTTTCTATGTTTTGATGTTTTAAAATATGATGCACAATTAATGCACTGAGCAGCTCTTATCGAGCCTAATAGTTAAAAAATAAAATAGCACCAACTTCCTTTTGGGAAACTACTATAAAGAGAGCTATGCTTAGATTAAAAAATAATGAGAATAATGCACAGTATGCTGTCAACTGCACATTTGTCTAATAACAAATCCTTCTAAGGATGAAGAGTTAACTAAAAATTACCTAGCAATCTGTCACCTAGAAGTGTGAGGTCAGGCTTGGAGTATAAAAACTGGAAAGTTTCTTTACCATACACTTGAATTATCATATGGTTTCAGGAGGAATATATTTGACCATTGACTGCACATCTTTCAAAGGAAACACAAGATAGATTTAGGAAAGCCTTATGGTCAGACAGGAGCCAAGTCTAGTTCTTCAACGATCTCATTTAAATGAAGGTGAAAATGCAGTGTTCAAGAGACACTGGTTTGATGATTAGAGGAAGGAGGGGAAGAGAGGGGTAACAATAGTATGCAGACAAATAAATTCCAAATTTGATATATCCTTAAATCTGATATGTTTTAATAAACAAAGAAAATTCCTTATTACTTCTTTTTTTTCTAAAATGAAACAAAAGCCCATCAAGTTATATCCAGCCTCTTCTTAGAAAGAATCAGAGGAGAAACTGGTGCCTGAAAGAACCTTTGGATTCACTCTTGAAGGTGTTCCGTGGGTTATCAGACCTCTACACACACACAGCAGCTATCTGCTCTCTCTGCCCTTCTGACTACTGTGTTCCAGCCAACCAGATAGCTGCCTCTGGCCTTCCTATCAAGTCAAACTCATGGATTTGATTTGTGCTGGTCATGCTGCCTCAAATGTCTTGCAATAACTTATAGGAAGCATGCAGGCCAGAGGCTTGAGTAAAAGCTGTAATCGTGGGACTTCCCTGGTGGTATAGTGGTAAAGAATCCGCCTTCCAATGCAGGGGACGCAGGTTTGATCCCTGGCCAGGAAACTAAGACCCCACATACTGCGGGGCAACTAAGCCCATATGCCACAAGTACTCAGCCCACATGCCCTGGAGCCTGCACATGCATCACAACTAGAGAGAGAAAACCTGCAAGCCACAACTAGAGAGAAGTGCGCACACCACAACTAGAAAGAAGCCCATGCACCGCAACAAAAGATCCCACATGCTGCAACTAAGACCCGATGCAGCCAAAAAAATAATAATAATGATAGATAAATAAATAAGGAAAAAAAAATTTTTAAAAGCTGTAATCATAAGAGAGGTGTACCAATAATACTTATTGTGCATTTAATAAATGCCAATGATTGTGCTAAGCACTCTGTGTGAGTCATTTCACATAACCTTACAACTCCTTATGAAATAAGCATTATTATTACTGCCACTTTTTGAAAGTGGGATACAGCCCAATGTGTCACAACTTGTAAGGGACAGAATAAGTAAGACAGCCTGGGCTCCTTGCTCGGAAACACTGAGCTCTCCTGCTTCTCCCATGTCCTTGGGAACTAGAATGCAACAGGGATGCTACATCCCACCTCTGTATTGTTTGTGTCAAAGGAAAAAGAGGCCCAGGACAAAAAGTAGGTGGTTAAATGCTACTCTCTGAAGGTTAGGCCGAAGGTAAGAGTAATTATGATCCCCAGCTTGTTGAATGAAGATAGAGGTACGTGAGTAGGGTAGAAACTACTTGAGCAGTCCAGCGAAGTTAACCAAATGACTTCATACCTCGTGCTCTCAGCCATATTACAGGGCAGGTATACGTCATAAAATTCACAGACTATAAGTTATCTTTTCAGAGTCCAAAAAATTTCAGAGGCACATCCATTTTCACAACAAAGGCTCAGAATCTGAGTTGAAGAATGATGGAGACTGAATTGGTACCAAACTCAAGACAGATTTGCAACTTTTCAGTATCCACCTAAATTGAGAAAATACTTGGAGTAATGTTTTACAGCATTCTGGCAAGAAAACAAAACAAAACAAGAGAAACAGAATAAAAAGATCTGAAAACCGAGTTTTTCTAAAAATCTTACTTTGGAAATTTTGACTAGTGATTCAGCTAGAAAGGCAGAATTTGCCTGAACCTGTAAGTTCTACTGAGGTAAGACAGAACTTCACCATTGGGACTCATTCATTCATTCAACATACATTTCTTGAGGGCCCCAGCACCAGGCCCTTTTCTAGGTGCTAGGAATAAAATTGTGAACAGGACATAAATTTTCTGGTTTTGCAAG
The DNA here is from genome assembly GCF_963924675.1 of Phocoena phocoena. Lineage (NCBI taxonomy): Eukaryota > Metazoa > Chordata > Mammalia > Artiodactyla > Phocoenidae > Phocoena > Phocoena phocoena. The sequence continues at coordinate 15,721,733 of NC_089228.1, forward strand.
GTTGTATTATAGTAGGAGAGACAGGTAATAAACAAGTAAAGGATGAAAAAAAGTCATATGGTGGTATATTATAAGATAGATAACAATAAATGCAAAGCATTGGTAAATAATAGTTGGGAAATTATTTGAGTGATGAAAGGCAAGTCTATCTGAGTAGGTGGCATTAAAACTGAGCCTTGAATAAGAAGACAGAATTGGTCCTGGGGAGCTCTGGAAGAAGGGTGTTCCAGGAAAAGAAAAGCTCTTGTGCAAAAGATCTGAGGTGAAGAATCAGACAGCAAGTGTGATGGAGTTAAATGAGGGAGGGGTGTGGTGCAAGAGATGAAGCTGAGGAACAGGCGGGGCCAGACTACACTTAAGCACATTAACAGTTCAGAGTCAATATCTGCGTTTGATTTTAAGTACAATTCAAAACGAATGGAAGATTGTAAATAGTGATCATATATTTTTCTACATCAGCATAATTTTAGGAAAGAAAGGTACTTTTCCTAATTAATATATCAGGAAAACAGATATAAATTGGAACCACCCTAAGCAAACTGGGTCATATGTAAAGAGGTGAGCTATGATCTGATTACAATGTTTAAGGATTACTCTGAATGCTGAGCGGTCAATGGATTTTAGAGGAGTAGGAATGGAAGGAGGGAGAAACATTAACAGGGTTTTTCATTGGCCTAGAACTGAAAGAGTGGTAGCTTTAATAAGTGTGGCAGTAGTGAAGATTTTATTTCACTAAACAAACACATAAGTGCCAACAATGAGTGATTTACTTGGATGCAGAGGCAACAGGATTTGCTAAAAGGGAGCATAAAGGTTTTTTTTGTTTTTTTGGTATTGATTTTTTCTTTTTTAACGTCTCTGTTGGAGTATAATTGCTTTACAGTGTTGTGTTAGTTTCTGCTGTATAACACAATGAATCAGCTATATGCATACATATATCCCCATATCCCCTCCCTCTTGCATCTCCCTCCCACCCTCCCTATCCCACCCCTCTAGGTTGTTGCAAAGCTCTTGAGCTGATCTCCCTGTGCGAGCAACTTCTTACCACTAGCTATCTATTTTACATTTGGTAGAGTATATATGCCAGAGCTATTCTCTCACTTCGTCCCAGCTTACCCTTCCCCCTCCCCGTGTCCTCAAGTCCATTCTCTACGTCTGTGTCTTTATTCCTGTCCTGCCCCTAGGTTCATCACAACCTTTTTTTTTTTTTAGATTCCATATATATGTGTTGGCATACAGTATTTGTTTTTCTCTTTCTGACTTACTTCACTCTGTATGACAGACTCTAGGTCCATCCACCTCACTACAAATAACTCAATTTCATTTCTTTTTATGGCTGAGCAATATTCCATTGCATATATGTGTCACGTCTTCTTTATGCATTCATCTGTCAATGGACACCTAGGTTGCTTCCATGTCCTGGCTATTGTAAATAGTGCTGCAATGAACATTGTGGCACATGACTCTTTTTGAATTATGGTTTTCTCAGGGTATATGGCTAGTAGTGGGATTGCTGGGTCGTATGGGAGTTCTATCTTTAGTTTTTTAAGGAACCACCATACTGTTCTCCATAGTGGCTGTATCAATTTACATTCCCACCAACAGTGCAAGAGTGTTCCCTTTTCTCCACACCGTCTCCAGCTTTTATTGTTTGTAGATTTTTTAGATGATGGCCATTCTGACCAGTGTGAGGTGATACCTCATTGTAGTTTTGATTTGCATTTCTCTAATGATTAGTGATGTTGAGCATCTTTTCATGTGTTTGCTGGCAATCTGTATATCTTCTTTGGAGAAATGTCGATTTAGGTCTGCCCATTTTTGGATTGGGTTGTTTTTTTTGATATTGAGCTGCATGAGCTGCTTGTAAATTTTGGAGGTTAATCCTTTCTCAGTTGCTTCATTTGCAAATATTTTGTCCCATTCTGAGTGTTGTGTTTTCGTCTTGTTTATGGTTTCCTTTGCTGTGCAAAAGCTTTGAAGTTTCATTAGGTCCCATTTGTTTATTTTTGTTTTTATTTCCACTTTGCTAGGAGGTGGGTCAAAAAAGATCTTGCTGTGATTTATGTCATAGAGAGTTCTGCCTATGTTTTCCTCTAAGAGTTTTATACTGTCTGGCCTTATATTTAGGTCTTTAATCCATTTTGACTTTATTTTTGTGTATGGTGTTAGGGAGTGTTCTAATTTCATTCTTTTACATGTAGCTGTCCAGTTTTCCCAGCACCACTTATTGAAGAGGCTGTCCTTTCTCCATTGTATATTCTTGCCTCCTTTACCAAAGATAAGGTAACCATATGTGCGTGGGTTTATCTGTGGGTTTTCTATCCTGTTCCATTGATCTATCTTTCTGGTTTTGTGTCAGTACCATACTGTCTTGATTACTGTAGCTTTCTAGTATCGTCTGAAGTCAGGGAGCCTGATTCCTCCAGCTCCGTTTTTCTTTCTCAAGATTGCTTTGGCTATTCGGGGTCTTTTGTGTTTCCATACAAATTGTGCAACTTTTTGTTCTAGTTCTGTGAAGAATACCATTAGTAATTTGATAGGGATTGCATTGAATCTGTAGATTGCTTTGGGTAGTAGAGTCATTTTCACAATGTTGATTCTTCCCAACCAAGAATATAGTATATCTCTCCCTCTGTTTGTATAATCTTTAATTCCTTTCATCAGTGTTGCATAGTTTACTGCATACAGGTCTTTTGTCTCCTTAGGTTGGTTTATTCCTAGGTATTTTATTCTTTTTGTTGCAGTGGTAAATGGGAATCCTTAATTTCTCTTTCAGATTTTTCATCATCAGTGTATAGGTATGCAAGAGATTTCTGTGCATTAATTTTGTATCCAGGTTCTCTACCAAATTCATTGATTAGCTTTAGTAGTTTTCTGGTAGCATCTTTAGGGTTCTCTATGTATTGTATCATATCATCTGCAAACAGTGACAATTTTACTTCTTCTTTTCCAATTTGGATTCCTTTTATTTCTTTTTCTTCTCTGATTGCTGTGGCTAAAACATCCAAAACTATGTTGAATAACAGTGGTGAGAGTGGACAACCTTGTCTTTTTCCTGATCTTAGAGGAAATGGTTTCAGTTTTTCACCATTGAGAACAATGTTGGCTGTGGGTTTGTCATATATGGCTTTTATTATGTTAAGGTAGGTTCCCTCTATGCCTACTTTCTGGAGAGTTTTTATCATAAATGGGTGTTGAATTTTGTCAAAAGTTTTTTCTGCATCTATTGACATGAACATATGGTTTTTATCCTTCAATTTGTGAATATGGTGTATCACATTGGTTGATTTGCAGATATTGAAGAATCCTTGCATTCTGGTATAAACCTAACTTGATCATGGTGTATGATCCTTGTAATGTGCTGTTGGATTCTGTTTGCTAGTATTTTGTTGAGGATTTTAGCATCTATGTTCATCAGGGATATTGTCCTGTAGTTTTCTTTCTTTGTGACATCTTTGTCTGGTTTTGGTATCAGGGTGATGGTGGCCTCGTAGAATGAGTTTGGGAGTGTTCCTCCCTCTGCTATATTTTGGAAGAGTTTGAGAGGGATAGGTGTTAGCTCTTCTCCAAATGTTTGATAAAAGTCACCTGTGAAGCCATCTGGTCCTGGGCTTTTGTTTGTTAGAAGATTTTTAATCACAGTTTCGATTTCAGTGCTCACGATTGGTCTGTTCATATTTTCTATTTCTCCCTGGTTCAGTCTCAGAAGGTTGTACATTTCTAAGAATTTGTCCATTTCTTCCAGGTTGTCCATTTTATCGGCATATAGTTGCTTGTGGTAATCACTCATATTCCTCTGTATTTCTGCAGTGTCAGTTGTTACTTCTCCTTTTTCATTTCTAATCCTGTTGATCTGAGTCTTCTCCCTTTTTTTCCTGATGAGTCTGGCTAATGGTTTATCAATTTTGTTTATCTTTTCAAAGAACCAGCTTTTTGTTTTATTGATCTTTGGTATTGTTTCCTTCATTTCTTTTTCATTTATTTCTGATCTGATCTTTATGATTTCTTTCCTTCTGCTAATTTTGGGGGGTTTTTGTTCTTCTTTCTCTATTTGCTTTAGGTGTAAGGTTAGGTTGTTTATTTGTGATGTTTCTTGTTTCTTAAGGTAGGATTGTATTGCTATAAACTTCCCGCTTAGAACTGCTTTTGCTGCATCCCATAGGTTTTGGGCCGTCCTGTTTTCATTGTCATTTGTTTCTACGTATTTTTTGATTTCCTCTTTGATTTCTTCAGTAAGCTCTTGGTTACTTAGTAGCGTATTGTTTAGCCTCCGTGTGTTTGTATTTTTTTACAGATGTTTTTACCTGTAACTGATATCTAGTCTCATAGCATTGTGGTCAGAAAAGATACTTAATACGATTTCAATTTTCTTAAATTTATCAAGGCTTGATTTGTGACCCAAGATATGATCTATCCTGGAGAATGTTCCATGAGCACTTGAGAAGAAAGTGTATTCTGTTGTTTTTGGATGGAATGTCCTATAAATATCAATTAAGTCCATCTTGTTTATTGCCATCATTTAAAGCTTATGTTTCCTTATTTATTTTCATTTTGGATGATCTGTCCATTGGTGAAAGTGGGGTGTTAAAGTCCCCTACTATGATTGTGTTACTGTCAGTTTCCCCTTTTATGGCTGTTAGCATTTGCCTTATGTATTGAGGTGCTCCTATGTTGGATGTATAAATATTTACAATTATTATATCTTCTTCTTGGATCAATCCCTTCATCATTATGTAGTATCCTTCTTTGTCTCTTGTAATAGTCTTTCTTTTAAAGTCTCTTTTGTCTGATATGAGAATTGTTACTCCAGCTTTCTTTTGATTTCCATTTGCACGGAATATCTTTTTCCATCCCCTCACTTTCAGTCTTTATGTGTTCCTAGGTCTGAAGTGGGTCTCTTGTAGACAGCATATGTCAGGGTCTTGTTTTTGTATCCATTCAGCCAGTTTATGTCCTTTGGTTGGAGCATTTAATCCATTTACGTTTAAGGTAATTATTGATATGTATATTCCTATTACCATTTTCTTAATTGTTTTGGGTTTGTTTTTGTAAGTCTTTTCCTTCTCTTGTGTTTCCTACCTAGAAAAGTTCCTTTAGCATTTGTAAAGCTGGTTTGGTGGTGCTGAATTCTCTTAACTTTTGCTTATCTGTAAAGGTTTTAATTTCTCCCTCAGATCTGAATGAGAGCCCTGCTGGGTAGAGTAATCTTAGTTGTAGGTTTTTCCCTTTCATCACTTTAAATATGTCTTGCCACTCCCTTCTGGCTTGCAGAGTTTCTGCTGAAAGATCAGCTCTTAACCTTATGGGGATTCCCATATATGTTATTTGTTGCTTTTCCCTTGCTGCTTTTAATAATTTTTCTTTGAATTTAATTTTTGATAGCTTGATTAATATGTGTCTTGGCATGTTTCTCTTTGGGTTTATCCTGTACGGTATTCTCTGTGTTTCCTGGACTTGACTATTTCTTTTAGCATGTTAGGGAAGTTTTAGACTATAATCTCTTCAAATATTTTCTCAGACCCTTTCTTTTTCTCTTCTTCTTCTGGGACCCCTATAGTTCCAATGTTGGTGCATTTACTGTTGTCCCAGAGGTCTCTGAGACTGTTCTCAATTCTTTTCATTCTGTTTTCTTTATTCTGCTCCCTGGCAGTTATTTCCATCAGTTTTTCTTCCAGCTCACCTATCAGTTCTTCTGCCTCAGTTATTCTGTTATTGATTCCTTCTAGAGTATTTTTAATTTCAGTAATTGTGTCGTTCATCACTCTTTCTTTTGGTCTTTACTTCTTCTAGACCTTGTTAAATGTTTCTTGTATTTTCTCCATTCTGTTTCTGAGATTTGGGATCATCTTTACTATCATTACCCTGAATTCTTTTTCAGGTAGGTTGCCTATTTCATCTTCATTTATTTGGCCTTGTAGGTTTTTACCTTGCTCCTTCATCTGTAACACATTCTCTTGTCATTTCATTTTTTGTCTTTGATGGGTGGTGCTGTGTTCCTGTCTTACTGGTTGTTTTGCCTGAGACATCCAACACTGGAGTTTGCAGGCAGTTGGATAGAGCTGGCTCTTGGTGCTGAGATGAGGACCTCCAGGATGCCTCACTCTGATTGATATTCCCTGGGTCTGTGGTTCTCTGTCAGTCCAGTGGTTTGGACTCGGATCTCCCACAACAGGAACTCAGGCCCGACCTCCAGCCTGGGAACCAAGATCCCACAAGTGTCTGGTCACTGGGGGTTCCTCCCATCCCCTTAGGTGTCCGTGGTACCCTAGTTGTGAGGAGACGCGAATTCCACATCCTCCTAGTATGCCACCTTGACTCTGCCCCTTGAGAATATTTTTTGAAGCTTAAAAAAACTGGTCCTACAGTTTATCAGAGCTGATGAACAACATGAATCTTGTGTTGGACCTGATGCTTTTTTCCAGACATTCACAGCAGTGTCACCACCAACCCCTCATGATGCAGATCCTTTAACTGTGTAGGTGACATGGTGATGAATGAAGAATTGTTCAGAGATTCGAGCAGGAAGCTTTTAGCCAGGAGGGCTGATGGACAGACAGGAAAGAACAATGACTCAGTTTTCTGGCTTTAGCAAGTAGGTGGATGCAATTGGGTTAAGGGAGCATCCTGGGCAAGAAGGGAATGAGAGTTCTATTTTGGTCATGGTAAGTTTATGATGCCTATTCAACATCCAATTGAAGATGTCAGGAAGCCATTTGGGATATGACTTTTAAATTCAGTGGAAGACATGGTTAAAGGTATATATTTGAGAGTCATCAGTCTATAGATAATATTAATGCAGTTGCCTGATCTTTGCTTTCTTAACCTTTACTGATCTTCAGGATCCATAAACAAGTTGAAAAAGTCAACGTCATATTTAGTACATAGTTTCTCAGAGTCTGGCCCTCCAGTCAAATCAGAATCAAACTTGCTGTTTGCATATAATTCAGCTTTTGATGTCCCAACGCTAGAGAACTTTATTTGACATGGCATACGGTAGGGCCAAGGAATCTGCATTGTGAACAAACTCTCCAGGGATTCAAATGCTCACTAAGGTTGTGAAGCACTGCCTGGCATCATTTGAGTAGTCAAAGAGGCAGAGAGAAGCAGGCAATTATGCTGCTTGTGTTGGCAGAGTTTTTGATGATGGCGGTGGAGTGGGGGTGGAGAAATGTCGTTGTACCTTTTATTAGTGTCTTAATTTTGTCATTATTATCACTGTTATTAATTTTAAGTCCCTGCAATGTTATTTGGACTCTATTTTGTTTTACCTTAATGCAGTGTCATACAGTGGCTCTCAAAGTTGGCAGACAGAGGAATCACTGTACATGGACTTAATGATCAATTTGGATTCAACGGTTATGCTCAGAATCTTTATTTTTAACTACCTCACATACTCCCAAAACTTTAATTCCCTAGATGATTCAGCACAAATTCCTGCCCTGAGTTTCCACATGAGGGCTTCCAATCACTTGATGTGGAAGTCCCTATTATTTGGATATGTTCATGTATAGTGTTTGATTTACATTACATTACAGCTCCATCTGTTTGTTCTGTTTTTATGTTTAAAGAAAGAGACTAATGAGAGTAAACAGCTGGGTTCTACATTCACTTTCTGAAAATTAAAAAAAATATCAAATTTTATTTGGTTTCATGGGAACCTTTTTATAGTCTCAAGAAAAGAAGCTCTCTTCCTATTAATCTTTAAGTATATTTTCCCAAAATGTGCAGATGTGAAAAATATCCTTTCAGATGAAATGTTTAGATGAAAATATTTTTCAGCACTTCACAATAAGCTGCTACTCACTGTTAGCTTTATGGATTGCAACAGTTTTCCAGTTCTAAATATAATAATTCTGAGAGTATAAAAAACCTGAACAGATTATCTAAAGGAAAAAGATAGATGCAAAGCTGAAAATAAACTACTTAAGTGGAAAATTACACTTGATTATTATTATTAATTCATTCTATTTTTAGGCTCTCTATCATTTTAAAAGCTCATACATATCCATTACTTATTTTTCTTATAGCAGCTCTGTAAAGTAGCTAAGAAGGTAATTATCATTCCTACTTTATAACCAAAGCCCTAAGAAAATAAGTGACTTGCCAGTAAGTGCCTGATATAGGGCTTAAACTCAAGCTTTTTTACTCTAAGACTGGGGTGTCATCCAAAATACCTCGGTGACCTTGTCAAAATAAATGTGACCATTCTTTTCCCTGACATTTTGAATCAGAATTTTCCCGTTTGCCAGCCGTTTGCGAAGTGCTTGTAAACAGCCTTATAAGAGCCTTCCTGAGTGTATCAACCTCTTTTTCAATAAAGTAGAAAGTATATTTTTCATGACACTTTTGATGCAAGAAACCCACCTCCAACTAGCTTAAGCAGGAAGAGGAGTCTGTGTATATGTATGAGTGTGTATGTCAGGGGAAGTGGGAATTTATTACCTTACATGAATGAAAACTCAAGGAAGAGAAAATCTCTAGGTAAAGCTGGATCCAGGATTACAAACAATGCCATCCAGATCAGGTCCCTCTACAGTGCTTGGCTCTATTCTACCAGATGATGGGGTTCGGATATATCTTTTCATAATGGTCTCTGGGAGCTTCCTTCTTCATCTTCAAATCTCCATGTCAAGGAGAGATGTCTCCTCAGTCCATGGTGTCCCAGCAAAGTTCTAGGTTTACCTTGGGTTGACGGAATCAATAGTCTAGGGAGAGGGACACGTTGCTGTGACAGCTTATGAAGGGCACACCGACCCATTCTTGCTCATCAGCTGGAGGTTGCATCTCAGCACACACACAGGAGGAAAGGAAGGGCTGGATACTGGGAAGGCAATTCACCTAATGTTCACTACATTAAGAACATCAAAGAATATTTAGCTTAATTTTCTTCGAACTCAGCATTTCCTGAGAAATATATGATATTAACTTGTTTTACTGTTAGGAAAAGAATTTAGGAGTTTTAGGACTTCATAGGGCCAGTGGGATTTTGACTGCCAGTCTTCTATATGGAAGTGGGTGAGCCAAACAATTATAGATTAATTGACTTTTCAATTAGTTTACCTCCATTTAAACAGGTAAAGGGGATGGATTCGCTGGAACATAGAAAGTTTTAGAAATTCCAAAAGCTCTAATGCTTTGACCTTAGACTGTGAGGGGCTATTATAATCAGTCATTGTAATAGAGTTATTATACTGCGGTGCTTGAACATGTCCATTGCCAGACGAAGTTCAGATTTATGGGAAAGCATACATTATGTATCAGCTATAAAAAAAAAGTGTTATGCGATTGCACTAAATTTCAAGAAAATAAAATACCTGACAAAGAGGATACTACACTAAAAAAAAATCTGTAGCTTCTGTTCAACCCCCTGCAGTTGCTTCAGTTTCAGCAGTCAACTATGTATTTGTGTTTAGATTCTCACAAAGCACATTGAGACATTAACAGTAGTTTTCAGAAGCAAAAGTGGTATCTAGAAGGGAGAAAGCTTTTAGTTCAGAAGAAATTAAGTCCATTTTTCATTTTAAAGTCATGAAGGTTTTAGTGTTACTAAGCCCTAGAAACACCCTAAGAGAAGAACATCAGTCCTAAGTAAAAGCACATCTTGATATTTTAGTTGGATTGTAGAAAGTATAAGAATCAGAACACAAATTTTTAAAAGTATAATAATTATGATTACTAGAGAGTAAAGACTGTCAGATAATACTGGCATAAGCTTTTTTAAAAAATTTATTTATTTTTCATTTTTTAAAATATATTTATTTTTTGGCTGTGTTGGGTTTTCGTTGCTGCGCGCGGGCTTCCTCCAGCTGTAGCGAGCAGGGGCTACTCTACATTGTGTTGCACAGGCTACTCTTCATTGCGGTGCACGGGCTTCTCATTGCTGTGGCTTCTCTTGTTGCAGAGCACGGGCCCTAGGCACGCAAGCTTCAGTAGTTGTGGCTCGCAGACTCCAGAGCACAGGCTCAGTAGTTGCGGCGCACCGGCTTAGTTGCTCCATGGTATGTGGGATCTTCCTGGACCAGAGCTCGAACCTGTGTCCCCTGCACTGGCGGGCGGATTCTTAACCACTGCGCCACCAGGGAAGTCCCCCGGCATAAGCTTTTAAATATAAGGGATTCTCACCCTTCAGAAAAAGACAGGAAAACTAAGAGCAAGACGAGATTAAAATAATACCTGTCACCACAAATTCCTTGCTGGGTGAGTCACCTTACTTGAAAAGTAAAAACAGTTTAAGACTAGATAAAATATATTGCCCTGGGCTACCAAATAGCATGCAGCTGAAATTCAGCAAGCGCTCAAAGGGAATCTCATACAGGTGTTTGCAATAAGTGGGAAATTAATTTTTAAAAGGAAGGGATCAGAGTGACTACTTTTAATAATCGTGTTCATACAGGTTTTCAATGTGAAAAAGTGTCTCTGGTATAAATAAATATACATATTTACTTATACATAATGACACATCAGTATTCACTCCCTCTACCTGGTAGAAAAGGTTAAATATTTAGGCAATACAGGCGTACCAGGTTTTATTGCGCTTGACTTTATTACACTTTGCAGATACTGTGTTTTTTTTGTTTTGTTTTGCTGTACGCGGGCCTCGCACTGTTGTGGCCTCTCCCGTTACGGGTCACAGGCTCCGCACGCGCAGGCTCAGCGGCCATGGCTCACGGGCCCAGCCGCTCCGCGGCATGTGGGATCCTTCCGGACCAGGGCACGAACCCGCGTTCCTGCATCGGCAGGCGGACTCTCAACCACTGCGCCACCAGGGAAGCCCAATACTACGTTTCTTACAAACTGAAGATCTGTGGCAACCCTGTGTCCAGCAAGTCTACCAGCACCATTTTGGAACAGCATTTGCTCATTTCATGGTCTCTGTCACATAATTCTCACAATATTTCAAACTTTTGCATTTTTACTATATTTGTTACAGTTATCTGTGATCTTTAATGTTACTACAACTCGCTGAAGTCTCAGATGATGGTCAGAATTGTTTAGCAGTAAAATATTTTAAAATTAAGGTATGTACATTGTTTTCAAGGACATAATGCTATTGCACACTTAACAGACTACGGTATAGTGTAAACATAACTTTTATATGCACTGGGAAACCGAAAAATTTGTGTGACCCTCTTTATTGCAATATTCACCTTATTGCCATGGTCTGGAACCAAACCCACAATATTTCCTTGCTACACCTGTACAGCAGTTTCCCCTCTTACCTGTGGGGGATACTTTCCAAGACCCCCAGTGGATGCCTGAAACCACAGATAGTACTGGACCCTATATATACTGTGGGTTTTTTTCCTATACATACATAAGTATAATCACATTTTAATTTATAAATTAGTCACAGTAAGAGATTAACAACAACTAATAATAAAATAGAACAATTATAACAATATACTGTAATAAAAGTTATGTGACTGTGGTCTCTAAGTATCTTATTGTACAAATTTAATGCCTTTTCCATCTTAACCAAACACTTACTATATACTGTGCCCATAACTTTTGCAGTTTGAGGTTAGATACCAAAACTAGCCAGAGTTCCTTTTTCCTTCCTCACAAATTCAGCAATGGAAGATTTGTTTTTACCATAGATTTTGGCAACTTCAGCATATGATTTTTAAAATTTCCTTAATAAGTTGAGAACTTTCACCTTTCACATAAACGAAGCACTTTATGACTTCTTTTTGGCATAACCCGAATTGCTAGCATCACTACTCTTCGCACTTTGGGAGCAAAATACGAGTTACTTGAACACAAGCACTGCAGTACCTGGACAGTCCATCTGATAACCCATAGAGCTACTAAGTGACTACTGGGTGGGATATACTGGATCAAAGGGATGCTTGGGATGCTTCCTGTCAGGGTGGGGGGCAGGGGTGGAGCAAGATTTCATCATGCTACTCAGAAGGGCACATGATTTAAAACTTACACTTGTTTATTTCTGTAATTTTCCATTTAATATTTTTGGACCTGGGTTGACCTCAGGTAACTGAAACCACAGAAAGCTAAATGGTGGATAAAGGAGGGGAGGGCTACTGTAACCTCTTTTCTTCCATTCTCTGCATCAGTCATTTCCTCTATCTCCTCATTCTTCCTCCCTTCCTGTCTTCTTTATTTTAAAATTATATTTTATTCATGTATTCAATATTTATTTAACACTGGCTTCCAAAATAAACTAATGTATCTTCAAAAAGTAACACAATATATTTTTGCAAAGTATTTTGATAGGATCTGTACATATGGGAAAATATAATAATATTTGACTTAAGAATAAAGTAGCCAGAATATTTGGTTTAGAGTACTTTTTAACTTTTCATTTTGAAATAGTTTCATACTTACAGGAAAGTTATAATCTAGTCAAGGAACTCTACTATACTTTTCACCCAGATTCCAAGAATATCAATATATAAATCTTTTACCAGATACATTTTCTCTATATTTTTTTCTGAAGTATCTAAGAGTAAGTTGTGGACAGGATACCTCATTTCTCCTAAATTTTCCAGTGCATATTTCTTTGGAACTAGAATATTTCTCATATAACCACATTATAATTGTTAAAAATAGGAAGTTAACATTGAAACATTACTAGTTTCTAATCTATAGGCATTATTCAGATCAAATTTTAAATTCAGATTTCTCAATTATCTCACTAATGTTGTGTATGCATTAGAAATGCAAAAGAAGAAATATATTTTCCTGTCCAGGATCTCATCCAAGAGCTCAAATTGCATTTTGTTGCCATGTTTCTTTAATTTTCTTTAATCTGGAATAGTTCCTCAGGGTTTATCTTTCAGGCCTTTGACATTTTTGAAGAATATAAGGTTTTGTTTTGTTTTTGTTTTTGTAGATTGTCCTTCAATTTGGGTCTGGCAGATAGATTCAGGTTATGCTTTTTTTTTTCAGGAATCAAAGAGATGCTGTGTCCTTCTCAGGGCATTAATTTAGGAAGCACATCACTATTAATGGTGATTTTAACTTTGATCACTTGGCTAAGGAGGTATCTGCCAGGTTTCTCCATTATAAATTTCCTCTTTTCCTCTTTGAATTTAATAGGTTTCTTGGAAAAATACTACGTTTATCATCAAACATTTACTCAGTAGTTGTAGTGACAATTGATGATTCTTCCTGAAATGATTTTTACTCCAGTTTTTGCCAAATACTGATTTTCTAATTTCATAGTTACTTCTATATTTATTAGTTTACATTCTATCATATGGAATAATTCTATCTCATTCACTCATTCATCCATTCACTTACATCATTTTGGACTTACAGATAATTAGTTTATTCTATATATCATTACTATTACTATTTATCTTAAGGTTCAAATTTTCTGAAAGGTAATCTTCTCACAATACATGTGTAATCAAATCATCACATTGTACCGCTTAAACTTACACAATGTTATTTGTCAATTATACCTCAATAAAGCTGGAAAAAATTTTCTGAAAGTTGGCCGGATTTCAAATGAATAACGTAACTCCACTAAAGGTGATGGGGGAGGGAGTCTGAGAGCCCCCAGAAGAGAATACCTGAGACCTCGTTCAGCAATCTCAACAGTTATAGCTTTCACTGTAAACTACTGTATTTGCAGTCTTATTCTATACATAAGTCTTGCATGTTTGATTACCGTGAATTTGCCCCATGATTCTACTGTGATTCTGCCCCATGAAACTACCATGTTCTGCCAGTAAATTAGGTTTCTAGCTACAAGCCTATAAACCAGGAAGCTCTGGGGAGGAAACAAGCCAGCAAACCCCTTTGGATCTCCAAATGACGCTCGCTATGGTTTTCAAGTGTCTAGAGCCATGAATAAATTATTTCAATAATTTTAATTTATTGAGAACCTACTATTGTCCAATCACTATTTTAGGAGCTTTACCAGCAGAATTAGATTCATCTATCTTACATATCAAAAGTACATAATGTCCAAGTGCACTTTTATATATTGCAACATATAATCAAAATTAAATTTATTTTTAAACTAATACATAGCCAACGGCAGCATAAGTAGAATTTGATTAATGAACCTGCTCATTGTAATCTCCTGCCATTCCCTATAGCTTATTTTCTATCTAAGAAGTAAGACTGATAATGATTTTAAGCCAAACACTCTAAAATCCTGGGTATTTTTAAAGAATTACCTTTGATATATATTTGGCTCATATTGCCACTGCCAGAAAGATTTTTTTCTTTTGTATAAGCATCTTTAATGCCTTTTGATCGATTAAAAAGAACAGACAACCATTTAATGCAGCAATCTCTCTGCTAAGAAGTTACTTCACAAATAGATGTATTTGCAATTATGTGCTTAATATATGAATTGGGATGCTAGGTGCAGCATTATTTCTAACAGGAAAAATTTGCAGAAAAAAATGTTTATGAATAATAGATTGATTAAATAAAATGTGGTACAGCTACATAATGAAATACATTGTTTCTAATAAAATGAATAAAGTAGGTCTACCATAGCATTATGAAGAGCTTCTGAAATACAGTATTAAATGAAAAAAAAATGTAAAGGACAAAGTGGTCTGTTTACTAACATGATTTACTATTATAATGTAGAGACACTTTCAATAATAAATATAAACATATACAATAAATGTATTATCTATATGTATGCAAACAACATATGCATACACACACAAACGTATACCATAGTACGTGTGTGTTTAGTTTATTTTTTTTCAGAGATACACCAAAACTTGATACATTTTTTATCTTCCTTGAGAAGAATTGGGAGTGGAAGGCTTTCTTTTCAGCTCTATAATGGAAGCTAAGCCTTGTTAATTGCTGTCTCCATCACCTAGTACACCTAAAACAGAATTTGGCACACAGAAAAAACACTTAATAACTGCCGAATGAATGCAAGTTGAAAAAGTGAACTTTATTCCTTTCACAATGAGTTTTCTAATATGTACATGTATCTTTTAAATTTAAAAATGCAGTAGAAATTATATCAGTTGTTATATGCCACTTCAGCTTTATCTTTTATAATTAATTGTATTTTAAGACTTCTTTGTGCTATTTACTTTAAGTTATTGCAAAGGTCTCACCTATTCTGCCCCTGCTCGGGCCTGCCTCTTTATGTCTACCATGTAAACGTGAATATCTCATTGCTCCTGACTCAGACTGGGTGCTCCCACCTGTAGTTTAGTAGTAGATGTGGTGACATCTGCTCTACACTTGATAGAATCTCCATAGATGGCCAGCCTTTTTGTCTTTTGCTTCATTCATTCTTTTTGGACATCACTGACCACAGTCAATTTTAATAGAGCCCTCCAGAATTGCTCATCCAGAGAGGCCCTTATCTCCTTCCCCTGTTAACCCTCCTGTTCTTAGACCACAGAAGCAATTACACTGGTACATATAAATGTATATTCCAACCCCCTCCTAGCTCTCTCTTCTCTTTCTGGCCTATAAAGATACAAAAATCCAAGTCTTGGTCCTCAGCCATTTTATCTTCCTTCCCTACATTTGCTCTTTAAGTGAAGCAACAGTAACCTAGGCTTTAAAAGACAGAACAGACAATAATTCCAAAAATTTACATATCCAGCCTGCTTCAACCTGGAACTCAAGATTTGTGTATTTTAATGCTGTTTTCCATAATGTCCACATCTCCAAATTAATTTCCAGACCAAACCCTTCAGTTATTCTCCATTGTAGATAATGCCAGTGCTAATCTCGTAGTCACCCTAACCCCAAAAACCCCTACAGTCACCACTTTCCCTCACACTCCACATAAAATTAATCAGCAAGCTCTGACAGCTTTACCTCCAAATATGTTGAGAAGTTGAGACTTCTACCACGACCACCCTGGCCTAAGCAACAGCCATCTTTCTTCCCAAACTACTGCTTAGCTTCCTGCTTCCTTGTTGAGAATCCAGCCCCTCTCATGTATTTGTTATTCACAGAGCAGTGGGTGTACTTCCTAAAAATAGAAACACGCATAGAGTATATCGGGTTTCTTTTAAAAACTCTGTAAGGGTTTCCAATTATGGCTACATTGAAATTAAACTTCTTTCAGTACACTTCATTATCCTTCCCTACCACACAACCCCAACCTCCTGCCTCCAACCAGACAAAGAGGTCGTGCCTTTCCTGAATTCATCAAACATGTTTCTTTTGCATGCAACACTTTTCCTCCAGAATCTTAACATGGCCAGATCCTTTTCATCCTTCAGGTTTCTATTAAAGGTGTGAAAGTCTTGTTTCCCTAGAGAGGTCTTCCCTGACAAACCCAGCTAAAATACGCACCCTTGTGACCATTCATCATTTCCTATTCTTTTTATTGCACTGTATATAATTGCATTATGTTATTTGTCACATTATTTAGTCTCCCATAGAACGCAGTTTCCCTGAGGGCAGGTACATTGCAGAAATGCTAAAAATTATTTTTTGATTGTTGACTGTACTGTTCTTTGAAACTCTCTATAGTCTTCGCCTGTATCAGAGAACTAACTCCTACATGTTTGAATAGTTGGCTTATATAATATATTGGTTTGGCCAAAAAAACCCCTTAGGTTTTTAAGTAAAAATAAAAGACAAATTCTTCATTTTTACCAGGAACTTTATTGAACAACGTATTTACCCTTTTGTTCCACTACCTTCTGCCATTTTTCAGGCAACTACATAATTCCATCTTCCCAAAACGTATCTTTCTGAGCAAAGGACTATTCCAGGTGCTTTTTACAGTCTTCCAGGGAACTGAAATGTTTTCCATTAAGAGAATTTTGTAAAGACCAAAATAAATGTTAATCTGAAGGTGCAATGTCTGGTGAATATGGCGGATGAATAACAACTTCCCATCCAGGCCGTAACAGTTTTTACCCAGTCATCAAAGAAACATGCGGTTTTGCATTACCCTGATGGAAGACTACGTGTTTTATGTTGACTAATTCTGGATGCTTTTCGTCGAGTGCTGCTTTCACTTGGTGTAACCGGGAGCAGTACTTGTTGGAATTAATCGTTTGGTTTTCCGGAAGGAGCTCATAATAGAGGACTCCCAATCCCACCATATATACAACATCACCTTCTTTGGATGAAGACCAGCCGTTGGTGCGGTTGGTGGTGGTTCATATCGCTTGCCCCACGATCTCTTCCATTCCACATTATTGTACAGTACCCACTTTTCATCACCCATCACAATTTGTTTTAAAATCAGAACAATTTTTTTTTTACGTTTAAGTACATAATCTCATGCGGAAATACAGTCAAGAAGGATTTTTTCCTGCTTAACTGATGTGGAACCCAAACATCAAAGCGAATCACATAACCAAGCTGGTGCAAATGACTTTCAACACTTGATTTGGATATGTTGAGTATGTTCTTATACTGCATGGTATAACATTGATTGCTCTCAATTAATATCTCGATGTGATCGCTATCAACTTCATCTGGTCTCCCCAAACGTGGAGCATCGTCCAGCAAGAAATCTCCAGCACAGAACTTTGAAAACCACTTTTGACACATTCAGTCAGTCACAGCACCTTCTCCATAAACTGCACATATCCTTTTTTGTGGCGGTCCAGTTGTGTTTTTACCTTTCTTGAAATAATAAAGCATAATATGATGAAAATATTGCTTTCTTCTTCCATCTTCAATACTAAAATGGCGAAACATAAGTTCACCAATTTTGATAAATTTTTAAAAAAATGCACGCTGATATGACAGCTGTCACAATACAATCTAATAAAATTGTTTCGAATGAAGTTAAAGACAACTAAGCTCTACTAGACCCATCTTATGGAAAAAAATGAACAAAGCTTTTGGCCAACCCAATACAAAATATTCTGGGATTAATACTTGCATTTCCACAAGAGAGTTTAAGAAGTAAATTCATCTCTGATAGCTGTGGCTAAAACTTCCAAAACTATGTTGAATAACAGTGGTGAGAGTGGACAACCTTGTCTTGTTCCTGATCTTAGAGGAAATGGTTTCAGTTTTTCACCATTGAGAACAATGTTGGCTGTGGGTTTGTCATATATGGCCTTTATTATGTTGAGGAAAGTTCCCTCTATGTCTACTTTCTGGAGGGTTTTTATCATAAATGGGTGTTGAATTTTGTCAAAAGCTTTGCCTGCATCTATTGAGATGATCATATGGTTTTTCTCCTTCAATATTTTAATATGGTGTATCACATTGATTGATTTGTGTATATTGAAGAATCCTTGCATTCCTGGGATAAACCCACTTGATCATGGTGTATGACCCTTTTAATGTGCTGTTGGATTCTGTTTTGCAAGTATTTTGTTGAGGAGTTTTGCATCTATGTTCATCAGGGATATTGTCCTGTAGTTTTCTTTCTTTGTGACATCTTTGTCTGGTTTCGGTATCAGGGTGATGGTGGCCTCGTAGAATGAGTTTGGGAGTGTTCCTCCCTCTGCTATATTTTGGAAGAGTTTGAGAAGGATAGGTGTTAGCTCTTCTCTAAATGTTGGATCGAATTCGCCTGTGAAGCCATCTGGTCCTGGGCTTTTGTTTGTTAGAAGATTTTTAATCACAGTTTCCATTTCAGTACTTGTGATTGGTCTGCTCATATTTTCTACTTCTTCCTGGTTCAGCCTTGGCAGGTTGTGCATTTCTAAGAATTTGTCCATTTCTTCCAGGTTGTCCATTTTATTGGCATAGAGTTGCTTGTAGTAATCTCTCACGATCTTTTGTATTTCTGCAGTGTCAGTTGTTACTTCCACTTTTTCATTTCTAATTCTATTGATTTTCTCCCTTTTCTTCTTGATGAGTCTGGCTAATGGTTTATCAATTTTGTTTATCTTCTCAAAGAGCCAGCTTTTAGTTTTATTGATCTTTGCTATCATTTCCTTCATTTTGTTTTCATTTATTTCTGATCTGATCTCTATGATTTCTTTCCTTCTGCTAAATTTGGGGTGTTTTTGTACTTCTTTCTCTAATTGCTTTAGGTGCAAGGTTAGGTTGTTTACTTGTGATGTTTCCTGTTACTTAAGGTAGGATTGTATTGCTATAAACTTCCCTCTTAGAACTGCTTTTGCTGCATCCCATAGGTTGTGGGTCATCGTGTTTCCATTGTCATTTGTTTCTAGGTATTTTTTGGTTTCCTCTTTAATTTCTTCAGTGATCACTTCGTTATTAAGTAGTGTATTGTTTAGCCTCCATGTGTTGGTATTTTTTACAGATCTTTTCCTATAATTGATATCTAGTCTCATAGCATTGTTGTCAGAAAAGATACTTGATACAATTTCAATTTTCTTAAATTTACCAAGGCTTGATTTGTGACCCAAGATATGATCTATCCTGGAGAATGTTCCACAAGCACTTGAGAAAAATGTGTATTCTGTTGTTTTTGGATGGAATGTCCTATAAATATCAATTAAGGATTAATCTCCAAAATTTACAAGCAGCTCATGCAGCTCAATAACAAAAAAACAAACAACCCAATCCAAAAATGGGCAGAAGACCTAAATAGACATTTCTCCAGAGAAGATATACAGATTGCCAACAAACACATGAAAGAATGCTCAAGGTCATTAATCATTAGAGAAATGCAAATCAAAACTACAATGAGATATCATCTCACACTGGTCAGAATGGCCATCATCAAAAAACCTAGAAACAAGAAATGCTGGAGAGGGTGTGGAGAAAAGGGAACACTCTTGCACTGTTGATGGAAATGTATATTGACACAGCCACTATGCAGAACAGTATGGAGGTTCCTTAAAAAACTACAAATAGAAATACCATATGACCCAGCAATCCCACTACTGGGCATATACCCTGAGAAAACCATAATTCAAAAAGAGTCATGTACCAAAATGTTCATTGCAGCTATATTTACAATAGCTAGGAGGTGGAAGCAACCTAAGTGTCCATCATCGGATGAATGGATAAAGAAGATGTGGCACATATATACAATGGAATATTACTCAGCCATAAAAAGAAACGAAATTAAGTTATTTGTTGTGAGGTGGATGGACCTAGAGTCTGTCATACAGAGTGAAGTAAGTCAGAGAAAGACAAATACCATATGCTAACACATCTATATGGAATCTAAGGAAAAAAAAAAAGGTCATGAAGAACCTAGGGGTAAGAAAGGAATAAAGACACAGACCTACTAGAGAATGGACTTGAGGATATGGAGAGGGGGAAGAGTAAGCTGTGACAAAGTGAGAGAGTGGTGTGGACATATATACACTACCAAACGTAAAATAGATAGCTAGTGGGAAGCAACCGCATAGCACAGGGAGATCAGCTCGGTGCTTTGTGACCACCTAGAGGGGTGGGATAGGGAGGGTGGGAGGGAGGGAGACGCAAGAGGGAAGAGATATGGGAACATATGTATATGTATAATTGATTCACTTTGTTATAAAGCAGAAACTAACACACCATTGTAAAGCAATTATACCCCAATAAAGATGTTTAAAAAAATAAAAAAAAAATAAAAAAAAAAAAAAACATCTCAGGGAATTCCCTGGTGGTCCAGTGGTTAGGACTCAGTGCTTTCACTGCCAGGTCCTGGATTCGATCCCCGGTCGGGGAACTAAGATCCCGCAAGCCACGTGGTGTGGCAAAAACTAAAGTAAAATAAGAAGTAAATTCATTTTCATCTATGTTCATTTATAACTTCTCTATCCATTTACTTCTAACCCTATACACATTCCATAATGTGTTTCTGAGCAAACAGAGTAAGAAAGCATGACCCCCCAAATGTTGAAGTCCATTAACTTTAGATTAGGCTAAAACTTTAGAATAGCTTTACTACTGCATGGATTTCTTAGACAAACTAAATTTCAGAGCCCAAATAAGTTTTCCTTTTGTTTTTATTTGTTTGTTTGTTTGTAGAGGACATCACATATTTAATCTTGACCGTAACAGGGTACATATCTTGATTAAGCCAGTCTTTAACATGTGGCTTATGTGTAACTGAAAATATTTACTGGCTTCAAAGTTCAAGATAAAGGAAATTTAGATTTTTCAAATTCTAATCTAAAGTAAGTTCCTTTAACACTATATGTTGATATCAACTACATATAATTCCCAAAGCAATGAGGGACTGCAAGGTATTTTGCATGTTCTGAAGCAGCCTGAGATTAGAAAAAATGATTGCAGCATCACAGCATATTTTCCTTATTTTAGCTGAATATTGTTGACATTTTTCCTCTTAGAAAATGATAGTCCCACTTTTGGGTAAAAACGTAAATGAAAATAATATATAATACAAATACTTAAAATAAAAATTAAGGAAAGAAAACAAGGTGGCATAGATTCAATTTTCCCTATTTCTCTCCTCACAATACAACCGAATAGCTTGGAAATAAATAAAAAGAGAATGATAAAAGGACTCTGGAAGCTGAAAAGTAGACGTCAGACTGGCTAGGGTGCTCAGACCTTGAGGAAATATAGTGTAGTGAACTTTCTTAGTTTTCCTTTTTATCTCCCATATTTCCTAGACTGGGCACCAGAGAGTTCTACAGTCCAAAGTCACCAAAGTACAGACAAGAAAAACAAGAATGCCTACTTTCCTGGGCCAAAGATAAGGAAAGGGAAGTCCAAGGAAGACTTAGTGAGAAGTCCTAAGCCCATCAGGGCAATTCTACAACCAAGGCAGTAGCAGGCAGGCTGATTTGTCTGCAGTAGTATCTTCAAAGCCTGGGTGGGCCAACTCAATCCCCACTCCAACCTGTGTGTTGTAGTAATGTCAGTTTCCTGGTTTTGATATTGTATTATAGTTATGCAAGATATTAACACTGGAGGAAGCTGAGTGAGGATGCAAAGGACACTCCTCTAAAATCTTTGAAATCTGTACTTATTTCAAAGAATCTGTATTTATTTCAAAGCAAAAAGCTAAAAAAAATTTAAAGAAAATATGGTGCCTACAGTAGCATTTCTTTGGAGGAAACTCTAGTAGATAGAAAACTAATGACTTCCAAGAGCTTTACCTCTACTAAGTTTCATTAAGCTACTGTCCTTCAGCTATGGCATAATAAAATCTCATTGAGGCCGGCCAAGGTATGGAGACTACGTGATCACTGCAGAATAATGTGTTCCACCTTTATTGATAAAAATATAGTGAGTGAAAATGGGACATTCTACATTCAGGGACATAGTTTTACAGCTTTTCTCACTGGTGAAAAGCACTGAATGTGACAATGTTAGACAATGACTTTTAGTAAGGAAACAAAATGAGGGTTAGAGACAGGAAGGAGAAAAAAGAAGAGCTTTTCATAAAGTCTCATTGTACCACTCCACAAATTAGCTCTTAATCACAGAGAAAAATGAACCTTTAAATGAAGAAAACTGACGGTCATTACCTTCATCAAATAACCAAATTAGCAACACCAACAGTGGAAAACAGGACATGATGCAATAATAAATACTTAATATCATCTATGTATTAGAGCAAAATCTTTAGCTTATCACAAACTATGAGAAACTGACTAGAAAATTCAGGATGAGAAACATTCCACAAAAAATGGTGACAACAATAACAACAATGGATAAACAAAAATGAGCTTGGATTCTTAAAAAATGCAATGTCATGAAAAAGGAATAAACAAAAACAGCAAGGGGACCTTTCTAGGTTAAAAGAGACTAAAAAATATTTAAAAACTCAGACATGACACTTGACTGAGTTTGAACTGAATTTTAAAAAGAAATCGCTATAAACACCACTGGGGACAACTGGGAGAAATGTAAATAATGTCTATCTTAAATGATATTTTATTAATGCTAATCTTCCTAGGTGTGATAAGGGTATGGAGGTCATGGAGGAGAATGTCTTCTCCTTAGGATATGTACACCAAATGTTTAGAGTTAAGAATCTTAATTCTTGTAAACTGTATTCTCATGGTTTAGCAGACCAAAAAAGGTATGTATGGGTAGATAGGTAGACAAAAATGCAGTGGGAGTAGGTTAACAACCATAAATCTAGAGAAAGTGTACGCAGTGTTATACTACTTCAACATTTCAGTAGGTTTGAAAATTTTGAAGCCAAAGTAGTTGGAAAGACAGATTGATTGTTAAAAAAAACAATGTGTATGATATAAAAGATTATGTTCTTCGTAGTATTTCACTTAGTTACAAATTGTTATGTTCAATGAGAAACTTCTAATTAAAATAATAAAGTGTAAAAAAAAGTGCTATCATGTATCTTCTGCTCAACATAATCCCACAGCCAGTATTTTTACCTGATGTTTACAGTCACCAGGTCATAATTCATCTAGAAGTCTAGAATTTGTTACCCCAGAACCTCTATGCTTCTCTATGCTTGAAAAAGCTCATTAGATATGAAATATTTATAGTTGCTGACTTAAAATAATAAGACTATACATATTGAAAAAATATTTGTGTGAATAAATGACTAATGCATATGACTAGAATTTTATTAGGGGAATGAAAAACAAGAGGCCAATCTTAAGGAAAATATTGTTGTCTTATTTAATTTCTGCCACTGGCCTAACTCACTCTAGCAAGTCCTGGGCACTTTCTTAATCAACAACTTTGTGTGAAAAATCCTTCTCTTAGGCGAGGGAAAATACTTGTGCAAGTAAGAGCCACAGGAACTGGGAGAAAACTCAATGTTCTGGGAAGTCGGACATCTCAGTCCCCAGCAACTCCACACCTGGCTACACAACAGAAATACCAAAGGAGTTTATTGAATAGACAGAAGAACACTGGGCTCCACCCTACACTTGTCTCAGAATCTGTAGGATTCATCCCCAGGAATGTTTACTCTTTTTTAAGAAGTTCTTTTAGGTGATTCTAAATCACAGCTAGGTATAGGAATCATTAAGCAATTTACAATCATAGGACTGAAACAGTTTCCCTGGAAAGAGCTGATTTTTGTATGCTTAAACTGTATCATTAAAATTAAAAATTATTTGTAGTTTGACTAATAAAATAGTAAGAATAAATCTTTTGCATTCAAAAACTGAAGAGCTAGTTTTCAATTATATTTTTACAATTTACAGTTTATGTAACGTAGGACAGATAATTTTATTTCTCAGGGCTCCCCTGTGAAAGGGGAATAACCATGCCTGTGAGTCAAGGAGCCAATACTGAGTTATGTCACTGTATTTATGCTTGTGAACATAGTCACTTTTGAGACTTTATATTTGGAAAACCTACATCAATAAGCATACTCGTATGCAGAATCAGCTGGCACAATGCTTAATATAAAAGGAATCAAAATTTAACTCTGCTTGTAGAATTTGGCACAGATAAATGGAGACTATTTTCATTTGATCTTCTTGCTTTCATTTGAGGGTAAAAGAATACTCGGAATTTCTGTATAAAACTGAATAAAAATCATCTATTAAGCACATTAAAATATGCTCAAATCCACTTCTCTGCGATTTACTTACAGTAAGTCTTCAACAAATATCATCACAAAAATGAATCAGAGGCCACTTTGCCAAATCTGCCTGTTCAAATTGACATCTGTGGGAGCTTGCATTTAATTTTACTGTTATACATGATTTAAATTTTCATTTATTTAAAATACAGACACAGGAACAGTTTTAGAATTTAAAGAGATTTTTACTAGGGAATCAAGGAGGGTTTTTCTTTATAAGGAGATGCTCTTAATCATAGCCTAAGTATCACTGTTTTAAACACTAAAGTCATTTATATTTTGTAACAATTTTGCAAAGTTACAGCCTATGTTACTACCCCAAATTCCTATAGTTTAAGAGATCTAAGATAATTGTCATGCAGTTAACTTCCAGGCATGCACAAATGTTGAATAAAACAAATCAAATTCCTTACACACTCAATGCATTTATTAAAGAGTCATCAAAATGCTAGGCATTCAAACCTAACTTTGAAGGAAAGCCAGTGCCAGAGGAGAATAATAAAGTGTATATGAATATAATAATTGCTCTATTTTGTAAACATGCAAACACACAATGAAGTATAACTGATAAAGTATTAACACACCCACTTATTAGAATAAATTGCTCATTAAATTAAAAGAATGAAATATGTGCTTAAAGTCTAAATAGTAGGAAAGGGAGTTGCTTAATCT
This sequence comes from Phocoena phocoena, assembly GCF_963924675.1. Taxonomy (NCBI): domain Eukaryota; kingdom Metazoa; phylum Chordata; class Mammalia; order Artiodactyla; family Phocoenidae; genus Phocoena; species Phocoena phocoena. Next base: position 15,746,739 of record NC_089228.1, read on the forward strand.
TTTAAATACTGTGTAAAACCATGTTGATACAAGTCAATAATTCTCAGCACAATTAAACATAGAAGATGTGAAATTTCCTGTTTTGTGCAATGTTTTCTTTATGCCCCTCTCCACTACAACCTATGGTAAGGCATACAGATTCTCATACTTCTGCCTTGTGGTTTATGTACTTCATCTTAGATGCTTCACTCATCATAAATTAAAGGAAGACTTTATTGCCTCTCATTTCTCTGACATTATAAGGCTTGTCACAGCACTGGATGCAGCATTTTATCAGACCTACTAAATCCCTCTTGGTATTTTGTTACATGTAACTCTATTTCTTGCCATCAATAACTTCTTAAAACATACACACACACACACACACACACACACACACACACACACACACATGAACACCCCTTTACGATTAGAACAAATATTCCGGGGCCTATAGTTAAAGAGCTAGTTCATAGCATTACATTGAAGTGTGATGAAAAAAAAAAAAATCTGAGTATCTTTGATCATGTTGAAATTGCTAGGTGAATGCCAGTTGTCTCTATGGAAATGCAAACAGTTCAATGATATATATTATCCTCTTTTCCTTAAAGTATAATGAATGTCAGCATTTGTAATTCTTAGAATGTTTTCTCTTCCATTATTAGATTTATTGGAGTCTAAAAAAGAACAGAGACAATGCGCTTCCTTTTGAAAAGATTAGTGTTCAAAAAATTTGGCTTAATGGTTTCATCAACTAAATGGTTGATGAAAACAGAAACTCATCCTTGTCTTTATTCTAGGGTCTTCCAGCACAGTTACCGTATGATCTGTGTATTGAAAATTCATTAAGACATTCCACAATGCCTTATAGTAGGAGTTGTTCACTCATGATATACTGCTTTACCTGCCACAGGTGCTTCATATTTGTGTGTTCGTATAATCTCAATTCTCTAAGGTAAATACCAATGATTGGGCTGCTGGGAAAATGCATAGTTTTAAGACACTGACCAACTGTTTTCCTAAGGGATTGTAAATTTTTACATTCTCAGCAGCAAGATCTGGGAGGTCCAAGGGCTCCACATCCTTCACAACCCTTGGTGTGGTCAGTCTTCTAAATCTTAGTTATGAAAGTGAGTGGGTAGTGGCAACTTTTCATGGTTTTTATCGGGATATAGCTGAAGACTAACAATGTTGAGTATTTTGGCCTGTACTTATTTACCACTCATATCTTCTTTTACCTTTCGCCCAATATTTTTATCATGTTGTTTGTCTTCTTGGTATAAAACTGTAACAGTTCTTTATATATCCTAGACACAAGTCTTGTATCAGAAATATGTTTCATAAATATTTTCTCTGTCTGTGGCTTGATTTTTCATTTTGCTAACAATGTCTTTCAGAGAGCAAAAGTTTAAAATTTTGATGACCTCCCAAATTATCAATAGTTTCATTTGTCACTCATTGTTTATGTGCCATATCTAAAAATAGGTGCCTAACCTATAAAATTTTAAGAGTAAGCTCTTATATTTAGGTCTCCTATGCATTTCTTGTTAATTTTTTGTTAATATGATATGCAATAAGGGTCTAATTTCAATATATATATATATTAAATATATATATATTTGATTGTTCCAGCAGCATTTGTGGGTAAATTGTCTTCCTCATTGAGTTTCCTTCACAAGTTGGTTGAAATCAAATGACAATATATTTGTAGGTCTATTTTTGGATTTTCTATTCTGTTCCATTCATCCTTTCATGCTAATACCACACTGTCCTGATTAATGTAGCTTTCTTTTGTTATAATTTCGCTTTATCTGAAATTTTACATGGATGGAATTATATAGTATGCATTATGAAGTCTTTTATTCCTGACTTCCTTCATTTGGCGTTATGCTTTCAAGAGTAATCCATGTAGTTGCATACGTCTGTGTTTTGTTTCTTTAAATTTCTGGATATACCACAGGTTGTTCAGTAGTTATAGAATTCCCTCTCATCTTCAAACTTCCCCCATGGTAGCTGGAAGAATTAGAAAGTATATGAAAATGGCAAAATAGATTGCACAATTTCTAGAAATAGTCCTGTAGGAAATATACTCAGAAAACAAAGAATAATGAAAAAAGTACTGTTGAACAAGCAGTAAAAACCTGGTTGATACTGAACTGCATGTATCTATAGTGAATTACAAGGCACTGTTGAGTGTTTTCAGTGAAAGCTTAGTTAATGGGTAATAGTAAAATATCTAGACCATGAGGATACCAATACTGGCCTGTCATTTTTGATATTCTTTTTTCCCTTTGTGTCAATCGAAGGTTCCACATTGTATCACTTTCCTTCTGCCTGAAAAAATAATTCATTTAACATTTCAAGGAGTTCAGATATGCTGGTAATGAATCCTCTCAGCTTTTGTTTGAGAATGTATTTATATCCCTTACATTTTTGAAACATGTTCTGTTTAAAAAATTCTAGATTAACAGTTTCTTCTTTCAATTCTTCATAAATGCCTCTCTATTATTTTCTACGTTGCATGGTTTCAGGTAAGAACTCTTCTGTAATTCTTATCTTTGTCTTTTGTAATGTGTCTTTTTTCTCTGGCTGCTTTTAAGATTTTTTTTTCAATCACCTGTTTTCAGCAATTAGATTATTATTCAAGTTAGTGTGGTATTCTTTATATTTCTTCTGCCTGGGTTTGTTAAAACTTCTGGATCTGTGGTTTTAGTTTTCATCAGATCCGAAAATATTTTTATCATTGTTTTTCCTTATATCTTATTTTTGTCCACCTCCTACTTTGGGGTCTCCAATAACACATGTATTAGACAGATTGATATTGCCTCACAGTTCACTAACTTTCTGTACCTTTTTTTGTTCAGTCCTTTTTCTCAGTGCTTTATTTTGGATATTTTCTGTTACTAGGCCTTCAAGTTCTCTGATCTTTTCTCTTGGGTGCCTGTTCTTCTGTTATTCTTATCCAACGTAATTTTTATATTTCTAATAATGAGTTGTTCATCTCTAGAAGTTCATTCAGATCTTTCTGATGTCTTCTATTTCTCTTTTAATATAGTCATATTATTTCTCACATCTTTGGACATATTTTAGGGTTATAATAACTATTTCAGAGTTCTTGTTTATATTTGGGTCTAATTCTATAGAAATGTCTGGTTTTATTTAATGCTAAGCATTGTTGATTTTATATTGTTGGGTGGTAGATTTTGTTTTATTGCTTCAAAGGGTGTTCGATTTTGTTTTTCCATAGAGTAGCTGTGTGGATCAATTTTATCTTTTTGAGGCTTTCTTTTAAACCTCATTATGACAGGTCCAGCGTAGATTTTAATTTAGGGCTAATTTAGCCCTGCTACTAAGGTGTGCCTCTTCAGAAAACTTTAACAATTCTTGTATTACAAGACATTTCCACTTAGACTAGTGGAAATGCAAATATTTCTAGTCCTGCGTGAGTACTGAATTGTGCAGTCTAATGTTTTTCAGTGTTTTTTTCCTGGCCTTGGAAAATTTTCTCCCACTAGTGTGTACATCAGTTCTCACCCAAAGACTCAAAAGGACCCTGTGTACAAATCTCTAGAACCCTCTCTTTCTGGAGCTCTCTCCTATCCAAACTCAGCTTTCTATTTTTTTGATTCAATATGATTTGCAGGCTTTGTTCTCCTCCCTGCACTGTGGCCTGAGAACTGCCTTTAGGTAATAAACTACGTCAGTCATAGAAAACATCTCATTTGATTTCCTTCTCCTAGTCATCATAGTCATGCACTGGCTATTGTCCAATGCCTGAAAACCATGGTTTAATTAATTAATTTTCCCCCACTTTTCGAGTCTTTTCCTGAAATATATGGAAAACTTTAAAACTACAACAAATTGCCAACAAACACATGAAAGAATGCTCAACGTCATTAATCATTAGAGAAATGCAAATCAAAACTACAATGAGATATCACCTCACACCAGTCAGAATGGCCATCATCAAAAAATCTAGAAACAATAAATGCTGGAGAGGGTGTAGAGAAAAGGGAACCCTCTTGCACTGTTGGTGGGAATGTAAATTGATACAGCCACTATGGAGAACAGTATGGAGGGTCCTCAAAAAACTAAAAATGTAACTACCATATGACCCAGCAATCCCACTACTGGGCATATACCCTGAGAAAACCATAATACAAAAAGAGTCAGGTACCAAAATGTTCATTGCAGCTCTATTTACAATAGCCAGAAGATGGAAACAACCTAAGTGTCCATCATCAGATGAATGGATAAAGAAGATGTGACACATATATACAATGGAATATTACTCAGCCATAAAAAGAAAATAAATTGAGTTATTTGTAGTGAGGTGGATGGACCTAGAGTCTGTCATACAGAGTGAAGTAAGTCAGAAAGAGAAAGACAAATACCGTATGCTAACACATATATATGGAATCTAAGAAAAAAAAATGTCATGAAGAACCTAGGGGTAAGACAGGAATAAAGATACGGACGTACTAGAGAATGGACTTGAGGATATGGGGAGGGGGAAGGGTAAGCTGTGACAAAGTGAGAGAGTGGCATGGACATATATACGCTACCAAACGTAAAATAGATAGCTAGTGGAAAGCAGCCGCATAGCACAGGGAGATCAGCTCAGTGCTTTGTGACCACCTAGAGGGGTGGGATAAGGAGGGTGGGAGGGAGAGAGATGCAAGAGGGAAGAGATATGAGGACATATGTATATGTATAACTGATTCACTTTGTTATAAAGCAGAAACTAATATGCCATTGTAAAGCAATTATACTCCAGTAAAGGTGTTAAAAAAAAACCTACAACAAATACACATTTGGCCAAATACTGAAAAGTCAAAAAAAATTAAGTTTGAATGAAGGCTAATATCAAAAACAAATATCACCATAATAAAAGGAAGTTCTGGGATACAAAATGAAATCTAAGTTTCATAAAGAAATGTAATTATTAAAATAATATATTCATAAATATGTTGGCAGTTAAATTTTAATATTGTGATGTTGGATGACAGAAACAAGTATTCTTCAGCACTGGGATCACTCCTCTACCCATCTGTAATATTAAATAGTAGGTCACTTGTACCTGAGATTGTTGGAGGCCTATGTATTATTTGGCTAGCTCTGCTAGCATTACATACTGGTGATATTGGTATTTTCACCTAATTATTCAAATTTCCTTCATCTAAATAAAATGGACTTAATATAGTAGATGAAAACCTAAACTTTCCTCCTCTTCTCCACTTCCATTCCTGCATTTGAAGATTTGCTCTGTAGTAAAACTGAAATCTCACTGAAGCAATCCTGCAAACTAAACATTTTTGTACTGCTTGAAGAAAATACTTTTAGCACATTTTCAGAAGCTGATTCAAAGTTGTTTTCTTCACTTTTTTTTCTTTTGGACTAATATTTCAAGTACTTGCTGCTTCTCATAATCTCTTGGGATAACTTTTCCTTATACCTTTAACCTAGAAATTTGGTAAAGTCGCAACATTGGCTGTCTGAAGATTTTTGCCAGTGCGCAAGTTCAAAGACGACAGAAATGATATTAAAGTCGGCAACTGGGCTTCCAAAGACTGAGGCAAAAGTCCAACCTCAACAGGTGCTTTAAGCTGTTAATACATGCTTTGTGACCACCTAGAGGGGTGGGATAGGGAGGGTGGGAGGAAGGGAGACGCAAGAGGGAAGAGATATGGGGATATATGTATATGTATAGCTGATTCACTTTGTTATAAAGCAGAAACACACCATTGTAAAGCAATTATACTCCAATAAAGATGTTAAAAAAAAAAAGCTGTTAATACAAGGCAAATCTTGATCTTGGCTGCAATTTCTTGAGACTTCTGGAAAATACCTGATGGTCATCAAGTTCTGCGATTGTTAGGCCTCCCACATTAAAGCACTCTCTTGTGTACGTATTCTAGAACTCCACTTGAAAAGACAGTACTCAGAATTCTCAAGTGTATTCATAGGGTTTATCCAAATTCTCTAGGCTGGTAGCCTAGAAAATTTTCCGTCTATCTCAGAACTTCATCATCTTCTCTCCAATGTTTTCTTCCATTTCCCTTTCTATGTCTCAAATACATAGTTTACATTTCTCACTACTCAATAATTTTCATTCCTTTCTAATTTGTTTCTATCCTTGCCAATCTGCTGAAAGAGCCCCTCAACAATTTCTAAATTCCTTTGAATGACTTTTCTATAATGTCAGTCTTGGAGGTGGGGCAGAGAAGTAGCTACTACGTCACTACATCGTTGTTGCTTATTAGAGTATTTATGACAGTTTCATGCACAGCACCATAGTGCGAGGATACCTTTTCTTTCTTTCTTTTTTAAAAAATAGGTTTGATCTCTTTTGATTAATAGCCTGACATCAATTAGCACACAATTCTTACATTCATGAAAATTACAAAAGTTGAAGAGAAAACATTATCTGAACTAAGAAGTTACCCATTTTCTTATCTTTTGAAAATTTCAAGTAAAAATATAACATTTAATTTAGAAAAAAACAATAAAAATGATATCAAAATTAAAATATTAATAGAGTTGGAAAACAAATTCCTTTCCATAACTTAGGTATAAAAATTAATTTAAATGTCAGTTTTGACCCCTCTCACTCTGCGGAGACACTGGCAAGAGAACACAACATATGCATGAAGATTCTTTATGGTACATATTCATGCTCACTGAAAGCTGTTAAGGAAGCATTACCCATCTCTGGTGAACTCTGCATAGAATTCCCTGCAGCAGCGACTCCAAGCCTGTCAGTACAAAGCATGGGAATTACACTGTGGAGGGAAGATGCTAACCCATGGAATTCAATGCATTTTAGTTCCATAGGTGGAGTTCCAGCTAGAATTGCACAGGCAAGTTATGTATAGAAAACAACAAAAAAGAGAGGGAGAAGCCACAAATTTCTGATAATTTGGGGACAGCAACTTGCTCCCCAAATTATCAGGGAGCACAGTTTCACTGAGGCTATAAGAAAGGGACATGCCCAACTTAGTACATTAGTGGTTACTGGAATGGCCCAGGGGTATTTGGGCTCCTTCAGGTAAATGAGGAAAAGGTATTCTCTTCAGAAGTTTGTGGTGGTCTGATGCGCTGGCTTCTTTATGCAAGGTGATGTAACAGAGCTGAAATGTGTACTACAGGATCCCACGTTGGTGCTCGACACAGTGGCTTCTATAAATTTCTATTAACTTCTGTTTTTTCCAGAGACTCCAGTGCTTCACACTAGAATTGCTACTGAAAGTCTGATTTCCAACTAGACCTTGCAGTTTCTTGCTCTTTCATGTAAGCATTATACCAATTAGCTTTTGCTCTAAAACAAAGCAGTCCAAAATTTAGTAGATTAAAACAATACCATTTTATTTAGCTCACAAGTCTTTGGGGGCAACTTAGTGATTCACTGGTCTGGGCCAGCTTGGCTGGTCACCGTTAGGTCTCCTCATGTATCTTTGGTCAGATCCCAGATTGGCTGGAGGTTGGATGATCTTGGCTGACCTCACTTACATGTTTCACACTTAGAAGGCTCTCTACCAGGGTGCCTGATTTCTTTTCCACATGGCTCATCATCCTGCAGCAGAACAGCTTGGGCTTCTTCACAAGGCAGTTAAAGGATTACAAACAACAGCAAGAGAGAGACAGGAAGTTCCTTTGTTCAGGAACTCTTCAAATATCTGCTTGCATCACATTTGATACTGTACCAATGGCCAAAGCAAGTCACATAGCCAAACCCAGTCTCACTATGAGAGAGTACATCCAAGGGCATGAATGAAGAGGAGAAGAATTTGTGGCTATTTTTATAATTGGCTTAATTATTGATTCTCATATTAATATCCTATTCTCATAATATTTGTAGTGACTCTATTTTCTTTGTTGAACCTAGACTTTTGAAGAACTAATAGTTGAATCAAGGCAGATGAACTCAAGAGCTGAAACAAGTGTTAACCATAATATTGTATTACTACCACAGAGAAGTAATACCAGACAGTACACAGCATAGAAGCATACACATTCATGATCATTCTAAGAGACAGGATAAAATTAAAGATAATTAAATGTACTAGGCTGTGTAGCATAAACCCAGAGAAAGCAAGAATAATTTTGATGGAGAGGTGAACTGGTTAAAAATACATAATGAAAAAAAACAGTGATCTATTTCCCAGCCTTCAAATTCACCTTCTGTCAGGGTGCCTGTTGGAAAGTTCCATATGGATTTGTGCGTGATATTTCATACACATGTTCAAAATAAAATTAATTATCTTCCCTCACTCAAATATTATTCCCACAAGTCTCTTATTTTGATTCACTCGCTGATTCATTCAGCAAATATTTATCTAGTGGTTACTAGGTGCTACTTAATTTTCTAAGTGTGGTGATAGTGTAAACAAAAAGTTTCTTCCCTAAAGGATCTTACATTCTAATGAGTGCATAGAAAAATTTAAAAAGTAGGAAGTCATATAATAGAATATTGAATCAGGGTAAATACAAAGAGAAAAATGTAAGCAAGCAGTATCTGTCAGTAGGGAGTAAAAATTTAGCCACCTTGGAAAAGTGTTGTGTTGCTTTTTAATTTGAACATTGCTATAACCTGTGGCCCTGAAATTCTATATTCAAGTATATGCCAAGAGAAATTCTTTCATATGTACCAAGAAATGTATACAAAACTGTTAAATGCATCATTTGTCCATAAGAGCAAAAATCTAGGGAAAAAAACAACAAATGTGTATTAGTATATGATAGAGTATTAGTAGATAAATTCTAAGAAGAAAAATAAAACTGCGTTTGCTGGTAAGATGTATAAGTTTTAACAGCCACTTTGGAAAACAGCTTGACATTATGTTTTAAGTGGAATATTCACATATCTTAAAACTTAGTGATTCTACTCCTAAGTTTTTACCCTGGAGAAATTATTTCATGTCTACCAAAACATATATAAAAACATTCATATTGTCTTTGTTTATATTAGCGAAAGGTTTAAAAATGTCTAAGAAATTAAATTAAATATATTCACACAACAAAATGTTATATGCCAGTGAAAATAAATAGATCTTGGTAAATCTTAGAGAATATAAAAAATAAAAGTCATATGACTTCCCTTTCAGCTGTAATAAATTAGTTTGTAAAAGGCTAGAAAATCTATCTAAAATAAAATAAAATATTTTGAAGCATTGGTGAGCTATTGAAGTTGCTGGCATTTGAGGGGTCAACATTCTGGATACAAGAGAAGTTTACTGAGGCGAGCACATGCTGTTTTCCCCCAAAGAACATTTGATGATTTTTGGAGGACATGAGGCTAAAAAACTGGGGGGATCCAAGATTCTATGAGTCAGAAAAATCAACAGACCCTTCAGTATCCTCAATGTTCTCGAAAGGCAAACATGGGCATACTGGTCTACAAAGGCAGTCAGCAAGAGGGGTTAAGATTCTGGAGAAAAACAAGGTACATATAAGTGAGACTGCCATCACAATGGTTTCCCTCTTGGGGTATTTCTTGAATGTTAGATAAACAGTGTGAAAGTCTAAGAAGCTAAGCAGAAATTATCTGAAAAGCAAAGTTCTTTTCAGAAGTTTCACATTGCTAGGGAGACCAAAACTAGTTTATGATATGCAAAAAAGAACAAATCCTAGTAGAAACACAAAGCTCTCATTTGGAATCCTGAAGAGCTTCACTCCAGAAGTAGGAACATATCAATGATAGAACTTAAAAAGAAAAACAAACTATAATTCAGCCTAAGATTAGTTCAGTCCTTGATTAGATTCAGATGATCTGCCCCTACTCTTATTGCATGTCAGAGGACCGAGTAAATTCTTCTATGGAGGGAAATCCCATCATCCTGGGTCTCTGTAATAGTTCATATTCAATGTATGGCATTCAATTGAAAAATGTATGCATACAAAATATATCAGCCAGCTATATTCACAGTTATGCTACATAACAAGCAACCATAATATCTCAGCAGCATGAAACAATGAGCACCATCCTTCCTTCCTCCCTTCCTTCCTTCCTCCCTTCCTTCTTTCCTTCCTTCCTTCCTTCCTGCCTTCCTCCCTCCCTTCTTCCCTCTCTCTCCCTCCCTCTCTCTCCCTTTCTTTTTCTTTCTTTCTTTTCTTTCTTTCTTTCTTTTCTTCCTTCCTTTCTTCCTTCCTCCTTCCTTCCTTCCTCCCTCCCTTTCTTTTTCTTTCTCTCTCTCTCTCTCTCTCTCTCTCTCTTTCTTTCTTTCTTTTTTTCCTTATCTACAAGTTGGCTGGTAGTGGTTTTGCCTGAGGCCATGGGTCTGCAAGTCAGCTGAGGTAGTTCTGTTCTTGGTTGCATGTCTACACATCACCAGGGATAGTTCTGCTCTGCCTGTTCTATTCTGCAGTCCACACTGAATGGGTGACAGTTACCCAGAAGCATAAGTGAGCATAATCAACCATGCAAGCACATTTCAAACTTCTTTGATATCACTTCTACTAAGCACCCATTCACCAAAGCCACCTGGCAAAGTTCAAAGTGAAGGTGTCGGCAAGTACTTTCCATCATCAATAGGGCCATGGAAACTATGTGGAAAATTAATACTAATGGGGGCAGGAGATGAAGAGAAGGGTAAATAGTGCTGGGACTCACTTGCAGTTTATTCTCTTGGTTGAAATTATTTGTGTCACTCCTACACACAAAATATCCTTATATTCATGTGAAGATTCAGAAAATCTCATCCATCTATGGCATCAAGTATACCTAGATATGATTATTCTAGGAATCCAAGATTTTATACCATTTTTAAAGATCAATAGTTCTCATTTATCACATTAATAGAATAAAGGAGAAAAAGTATATGAACTTCTCAAAAGATATTATAAACCAATTGATGAGATTTAATACAATCTATGATAAAAAAAACATAAACTCTTATTGAACTAGGAACAGAAGGGAATTTCCTTAATCTGACAAAAGATAGGTACAAAAACCCTGTAGTAAACAGCATATTTAATGGTTAAATTTTAAAATCTTCTCCCTGGAGACCATGACTAAAAGAAAGATGCTCATTCTCACTACTTTTATTCATCATTGTCTTAGTGATCCAAGCCAGTAGAATAAATCAAGGGGAAAAACTATATGAGGATAGAAAAGAAAGACATAAAAATGTCATCATTCACATATGACACAACCGTGCACAAAAAAATCCATAAGAATCTGCAATCAAACTACTAGATTTGATGGATGAACTTAGCAAGTTTGTTGAATATTTAGTCAATATGAAATAAGCAAATTTCTACAGAGCAAGTACATAAAAATAATCAAATTAAAATATGTCCTATAAATAACATAAATACCTCAGATATACAGAAGCAAAAGATATATAAAATCTCTACACAGAAATTATTGAGAGAAATTAAAGACAAAAATAAATGAAGAAATACTGAGTTTAGAGATGATTCAGTATTGTTAAGATGTCAATTCTCTTCAAGTAGATCTACAGATTTAATATTATCCTATTTAGATTATAAACAATGTGTGTGTGTGAACTGACACTGATTTTTAAATTATATGAACATTTAAAGAGTCAAAAATAATCAACTCAATCTTAAAAAGAAAAAGCTGGAAGACGTACCATCAGTATTAAGAGAGATTCACTGACGAAGGATCCCACACACACTGCACATTTGACTAAAGTGACCCACTTTACAGCAAAGGAGGCACAGCAGTGTGCGCCTGACTACTGTATCTCTTTGTTCTACCCACACTGCACCACTCAGAAATCACCCGCCCTATGAATGATGAAACAGCTCTTCAATGTGCAGCTAAAAGCTGGGAGAGCATTCCCTGTGAGGACACGGTGCCGTCTTCCATGATGAAGTATATGCTCTAAATCAACTAAAATCATATGGTTCTATATCCCCAATAGATAAACTAGCTGGGTCCAGGTTCCATAGGGTAAAAGTACAGCAGATCTCACTTAACATCATTCCAAGTTGGCCTTTGGGAATTCGTGCTTCTTGCTTCAGCAACTCTAGGTTCCGTGGTCTGAAGGGGCAGACTACATGTCTCATTGAATTTACAGTCATGGCTGCTATTTGTTCACTTTGTGCTCCTCGTGTCAAGAGGTGCAGAGATAAGGAAAGGAATCAATATACCGGCCAGAGTAATAGGCTCTGATCATGGGAAGGAGATAGGGCTGCTGTTACATAAAGCGGCAGCAGAGAGTAGGCTGGCACTTGGTGATTCGAAGCGGAGACGCTAGGTACTCCATGCTGAATTTGACTGATAATTGCACAAGTGCAGCAGCTATGGCCCGAGAAGGGTATGGTGACCAGAAACTCAGCTGCAAGCTCCAGACCAGGAGCAGTCAGATAAGCTGCAGTTCATTCTAGTAAGTCTCACCAGGAAAGGAGACCAACCAGAATCCCAGAGAAGCTGTTCACAGATAGGATGAACATACTGTACAAAGTAATTGGATTTAAGCTAACAAGGGGTGACCTATACGATATAAAACTATCACCAGATGTGGCCTTCTGAACAAGCTACTCATGCCACCAGTTTCAGAGAATATTACTGATGGCTTACAGCTGTGTCCTTCTCAGGACTTTGTTCTCATGACGGGAGCTACCTCATCCATGGTTCAGGCTCCTCTCTGGAACATCAGCCCTTGCTTCAATTTGAAACAATTCTGAAGGTCATTCCCATTCTAGCCTGTGAGTTGAGCTGCCCATTCTAGCCTGTGAGTTGAGCTGTGGCCTCAGTTCCATTTTACCCAATCCTGCTTTCTTCATTTCCATACAGGATTTGTTCCTAAATACACTATCCAATAAACCTTCTCCATACAAATTCCCATTTGAGTCTGGTTCTAGGGAACATGTGCTAAGACACTGCTCCAATTTGGTTGAAAGCATACACATCTACGGCTAGGCTGCCAGCACCTTGAAGGCAAGCAGAGTCTCTTTTCCTATTGTAATTCTGGCTGCAACTGTGGAGCTTTGCACATTGCTGGTGCTCAGTGGTATAACTGATGACTAAACCAAGAATCGTCCTTCCTACAAGATTGTAAACTTCTTGAGAGCAGGACTACATCTAATTTTTTTTTTTTTACATTTTTACATATTCTATAATAACCATTCAGCAGAGGCCTTAAATAAATTTCCCTTACTCTTTCAAAAGAGTGATCAACTCTTAGGGCATTATTACATAACAAAAAAGAAGCTAATCTACTCACTTATATTGAAAAGCACTTTCTTTGTCAGCCTATAGCACCTGCTTGTCCTTTTCTCTTCAGAAAATTCAGATCAGCACCTTTGATCTACTAACTGCTGTGGATGGGTGAAAGCAACCTGATATGCTTTGCCATTCTGCTATTTAAAAAATTTTTTTGACAGTGATGCAAAGAAAGTGCCAGACTTGTGTTCAGAGCTACTAAATGCTAAACCAATACATTTTCAGAGGAGATAATGATAGATAATGATGGAAATGAGCTCTTACCAGAGTCATCACTGGGCTTGAGCTCTCCAGCATCAGCCATTCCAAATTGTTTGAGTGCTTCTATAGCGATGCGAACAAGGACAGTTTGAGGGAAACATAGGGGAGCCCTGATTCTATTAACTGTAATGACTGTGGTGTTTCTGCTCGCCGGTACAACATATTTTCCAAGTAGCAATAAATGCTGAGGCACGTTTCATTAATTCGTGATTTCCCATAAACAGCAATGTGTTTAGCTGCAGATCAGTGTGTGACTTTATCACAGAAATGGAAGCAAGGGAAGTACAATGAAGCAAACCACTGAACCATCTTCCGGGAAAGCTGCTCTTTGCTGTGGGTGCTTTGGACCAGGTCTGCTGCAATCAGCCCAGTCAGGGGCCTGCTCCCCTGAGGGTCCTGGATTCCCCGGGGAAATCTTTCAGGGACTTGAGGTTAAACCAGACCCTGCTGCATTCAGTCAAGGTTGCTAGTCAGCTGCAGTTTCTCTCTGGAGGCCTGTGCAGCCAATGTGTCTAAGCTTACGTCAGGAACTTGAAGTTCTCATCACCGTCCTGACAGTGGTTTGCAATACGTGTTTTGGTGATCCAGCAGTTTCTCTGCTGAACTTTAGAGAAGGGACAGGAGCACCTAAATATGAGTCTTCAGAGAATTAATATTGCAATGACACTTGTACGTCTGCTGATGAACAGTAAGGTAGCCTCGTAGAAACTTAATGGAGTAGAACATTTTCATTTGTAGTTATCAGTGGGACAAACACAGTTCTCCTTACAGTTATTATGTGTAAAGGAATTAGTCCAAGACTGAGAAAGACGATATGAACTGTATATGGCATGGAATCGTAATTTTATTATTATTGGCTACTCATATTCGAGTGTTATACACTCATTCGGAAGTTAGAAGCACGTATTTCGATGTTCCTGTTCAGTGCTTGCATGCATGAGGGGCTAACATCAAATCTAAGAAAATTACAGGCGGTCTGTAGATCTTAGGAGATTCATCATTGTATGAAAATGAGTGACTCTTTGCCAGATAATTCCTATTTGCTCCTCAAGATCCCCTACCCTTCCACACCTCTGTCCTATGAGGCTGTCCTGTACAGATACGGCAGATAATGACAAAGGACTCCTTTTCCTCTGGCTTCCTCTCAGTTCAGGCAATGGGGAGCCCCCAAAGGAGGGAAGAGAATGAGTCAGGGTATTTATTCCCCAGGCGCCCTTCCTCTCTGTAGGGTCTCCCTTGGCCTAGTGGTGAGCCTTAACTGGAGGTAACCGCTCTTAACAACTGACCCTCCCTACATGGCTCCCTTTTCCTTCCAGGTTCTAGTTCTAGCTCCTTCCCTTCAATCCTTCAGACTTCAGTGCAGATGGTCCCCCACTCACAATAGTGTGACTTATAATTTTGTAACTTTACAATGGTGGGAAAGCCTTACACATTCAGCAGAAACCATACTTTGAATTTTGATCTTTTCCCGAGTTAGGAATACGCAGTACCATACTCTCTCTTGATGCTGGGCAGTGGCAGTAAGCACAGCTCCCAGTCAGCCAGGGATCACGAGGGTAAACATCTAACACACTTACAATCATTCAGTACGCAGACAACCATTCTGGTTTTCACTTTCAGTACATTATCCAATAAATTCCATGAGATATTCAATACTTTATTATAAAATAGGCTTTGGTGTTAGATGATTTTCCCCAACTGTAGACTAACGTAAGTGTACTGAGCACGTTTTAGGTAGGTGAGGTTAAACTCTGATGTTCCTTACGTTAGTTGTATTAAATGCATTTTTGACTTACAATATTTTTGACTTACATTGGGTCTATCAGGCCATGACCCTGTTGTAAGTCAAGGAAGATCTGTATACTGAAAATCCCCCTATGATATCTCTACTTTCTGCCCACAATTTTGTAAATAATCCCTTTAGTAAACATCTTTGTATTACCTTGCTTTGATGTGCCGTCTGCTTACCCTCCAAAGTGACTGACCTACCTCCATCTCTTCCTCTTCTTCTTTTATCAGGTTCTGCTTTTTTTGACTTTCCACATGATCTGGTTACTATTACATGATGTAC
The DNA here is from genome assembly GCF_963924675.1 of Phocoena phocoena. Taxonomy (NCBI): domain Eukaryota; kingdom Metazoa; phylum Chordata; class Mammalia; order Artiodactyla; family Phocoenidae; genus Phocoena; species Phocoena phocoena. The sequence continues at coordinate 15,762,242 of NC_089228.1, forward strand.
CTGGATCTCCGCCATCAGAGAATTCAGGTTGAATCTCACAGGTTCCAAGCCAGTGCTGTCCAATGGAAATATAATACAAACCACATATGTAATTTTGAATTTTCTAGAAGCTACACATAAGAAAGTGTTTAAAAAGGTTAAATTAATCTTAATGATCTATTTCATTTTACACAATATATCTGGGTACTATGCTAAACACTTAACAAACATTATTTTATGTTTTTCTTTTTTACATTAACCGTTTGTGGGTTACCCTGACATATTCCATGGTTGAGAGTGGCTCATTCTTTTATTCATTTACTCATCAATAAATATTTTAAATGCTACTGTGTACCAGGAACTATTCTAGGCTCTGTAATACTCAGTGAGCAAAGGTATGCATTCATGGTGCTCCTATTCCAGTGGGGGCAGAACAGACAGTAACAACTAAAATATATATGCGTTAGCCAAAAATAAAGCAAGAAAAGAGATAGGAGGAATATGGCAGGAATTGAAATTTTATACAGGTTAATCAGGCAAATCACTGTGAGAGCGATCTTTGAGTCATGACCTGAAAATACCAGCCGTGTAGATAACTAGAGGAAGAATGATTCAAGTAGACAAAGCAGCAAGTGCAAAGGCCCTGAGGAAGGCACATAATCGAGGTGTTCAAGGGATAGCAAGAACTATAGTGTGACTAGAATAAGTAGAGTCAGCATGGGGTAGCGTAGCAGAGGGCAAGATCAGAGAAATAGCAAGGGAGTGGGGCTCATATGTGTACATCACGTAGGTTTCTTAGGTCGGTGAGAGGATTTTACGTTTTACACTGAATGAAACTGGATGCCAATAGCAGACTTTGAGCAGAAGCGTGCATCATTTGACTTAGGTGTTTACAAAATCATCCTGATGGCAGGAGCATTGATGGAAAGAAGCAAAGGAAAAGGCCAGGGGATGGATAAGAGGTACTGCAACAATTCAGGCAAGTGCTGGGGGTGGAGGGCAGCAGGGGTAATTTGGCCTGCGGTGGGTGGGGGGGTGGCCTTGGAGGGATGACAAGGGATTGGATTATGAATTTATTTACAGGATGTTGGAAAATAGGAAAACTCGAAGATGACTCTAAGTTTAAGAAAATTGTTTAGTTTCACACTGCTAATAAACAAGAGAGCTGAGATTTATTCCAGATCTGCCTAACTCCAAAGTCCAGGCTCTTAATTTTGCTTAAAAAGGCCTTGGTTTTCTTCTCATCTGCAGATGTCTGGGTGCTCCCATAGGATGGAATATACCTTTAGACTGGTGGGCAACGTGTAAATGATGTCTCCTTTTTGTGAATTTTGTGGTCACTGTCTCAGTGTAGTCATTGTTGGGAAAGTGCTCTCTTTCTCTCTTCTCCTGCCCCCTGTCCCCCTTCTCCCTCTCCCTTCTCCTTCCCCTCCTCTTCTTCTGTTGCCCTGTAACTCTCTCACAAACACCTAAAAACATGCATTCATTACCACGTAGACTTTTAACGTGATATCTTACATCTTATATTCATTTTGGAACCAAGGTCTTTTAAACCAGATTTTCACATCGTCCACTAAATGCATGGTTGCTGTTTGATTGCATTACTCAACATATTCATCTTTTTTCATTCCAAAAATGTTCTATGACTTTTTAAAAGTTACTTCGTGGTAATAAAGACAATAAACTTAACTCAGTCGCAAGCTTCTTGCACAAACTTAGTTCTTAATACTCCTCCTAACAAGAATTTCCCTAGGTCCAGGTAATACCCTGTTTATGCTCTGTATTTTTGCACCTTTTGTGTATCTCATATGGCTCCCTGTGTTTAGTTGCCTCTTCTTCTTTATCTAATCTTCTACCAATTACCACCTCCCTTTACCATAGGAGTAAGATATATTCTCTCTCCCCGAGTACATCCCCAAATTGGTCTTCATATTGGTTATCCACATTGGTCTCCTTTGGAAATCATTTTCACAGTACAGGAAGATTACTCATGAAGTCTGTAATTTAAGCTGGCATATTTTTAATTCTTATGTCATTCTAAGTGCCTTAAAATATTAACAATCATAATAAAGTTGTTATTAAATACATGAGGAATGTTCTGCTATTTGGAGGCTGCTATAAATCAGAGACCTGAAAAATAAACTTCAATATGCTCTGATGACAATTATGAAAGTTCTACAAATGACAGAGCCTAAATTCTAAAAACAGATTTTGTACTTCAGTTTTAAAGTACCTATCCATGGTGGATATGGTAATTAACTCAATGGGGGGGGGACTCCTTTCACAATATATATGCATACCAAATCATGACACTGTACACTTTAAATATCTTACAATTTAGTTGTCAATTCTACCTCAATAAAGTTGAAAAAAAATCTATCCAAGTATTTAGGCAAGTTTCTGGTAAAAGCACAGAATCAGAAGTCACAAGATCTGCAATTTCTTCCTAGCTACAGTTGTATGACTTCCTTAGCCAACCCTTCTAGGCTTTTTTCCTACTTAAACATCCTCACTTCTATATTATGGATAAATATATTTTATTAAGTGTAAGATTTTTTTCAGTTTCTTTTTTTGAAATCAGGATGTGTTTTATTTTATTATTATTATTTTTTTTAAGATGTTGGGGGTAGGAGTTTATTAATTAATTTATTTATTTTTGCTGTGCTGGGTCTTCGTTTCTGTGCGAGGGCTTTCTCTAGTTGTGGCAAGAGGGGGGCCACTCTTCATTGCGGTGCGTGGGCCTCTCACTATCGCGACCTCTCTTGTTGTGGAGCACAGGCTCCAGATGCGCAGGCTCAGTGGTTCTGGCTCACGGGCCTAGTTGCTCTGCGGCATGTAGGATCCTCCCAGCAGGGCTCGAACCCGTGTCCCCTGCATTAGCAGGCAGATTCTCAACCACTGCGCCACCAGGGAAGCCCAGGATGTGTTTTATAATCTAAACATCAAAAGAACTGAGTGAACTACCATTTAACAAAAAAGAAATGCTGTTAAGTCAATTATGTGTCTAATAATAGATGGTCTATCTCAAGGCATCTTATCAAATAAATAATGTGACCATCAGACTATTAGAAGGACCTGAAGATATAACATAATGAAACACTATCTAGCTCAATTGTAAATGCCTTTAGGGCAGGGAAAATGTAAGTGAAAGAAAGCCAAAAGTCCTGGATTACTCAGTCTCCAAAAGATGGTGGTGGGGCAGCAAGTGGGGGAATACCGCTAACCTCTAAATGATAGCTGCCCGGCAGGGTAAAGGGTGAGTTTGCAGGATAGCCTGCTTTTTTAAAGAGAAACTAGAGATCAGAGTGACAGCACCAAGATGGCTACAAAGGTCATTCCTGACTTCGCTGCCCCTCACAAGAAGGAAACTAACATCTCTTCAAGAATAAGACACCACTGAGAGAATCCTAGAATGAGGGAATGAGACTGGAGCACCCCCTGTACCTCAAAGACCAAAACAGACTTCATTAGATGGTAAAAGAAGTGACTACACGTTGATCACACTGCCCCTCCTCCAGGTCCACACATCACCAGGCAGGGAGGTCTTCCTTGAGCCTCTGGTCTCCACTGGAGAAAGAGAACTCAGTGGGGACAACCAGTTTCCCCAGCATTATGGGCCACTTTGTGGAAGCCCCTCCTCTGATCTTGCACCACGAGGATTGCAGGGAAATCTGCAGGACCCAGCTATTGGGAATCTGACTGTGAGAGAGAGAGAGGGAGGGGTTTCCAACAGCCAGCACATGGATCTTAGCCTGAGTTCATAATTGTAGCACCCAAGTAATAATCCCAACCAGCAGCTCTGCTCATCTGCAGGACCAAGTTGGGGGCACTTTCAGACGAGGAAACTCAGAAGGGTGCAGATCTACCTGATTTGGATCCTCAAATGAGGAGTTTTGCAGGCTCTAAAGTTCAGTTTGCCCATGCCCAGGCAAGGTGCTGAGTCACGGCCCCACCCACAGTGGAGAATGTCTTTTGGCCCCTTCTGACCAGAAGTGCACCCACTGGAACTGAGAGGCAGGTAGGCAGAACTGATCTCCCTCAGAGCAAAGGAAGCCAGTACTGGGCATGGAGGCTTCCCATGCTATACAGAGGCAGGGGGGTTAATTCATAGACAAGGATGAGGGTAGCTCCTTGCCCCTCCTAACCGGGGAGCCGACTTGAGAAACTGAAAGTAAACTGGAGCAGCCCCTTTCCCTCCCTCCCAGGCAAGGGGGCTCAGACATAGCCCCATCCACTGTGGAGAGTGTCTGCAGGCCCCATCTGACCAGAAGGGCTGGCAAAACACCTGAAAGCTGAGCAGCCCAGCAGGGCTCGAGGCAAGAGGAGGGCAGACAGAGCCAATACTTTGTAGAGCAGAGCCAGTGGCTCTGTTTGGACAGGGAACTTGGGGAGCAGTTCTGCTTGAATTAAGAGAACGAAGAGCTTTACCCGTTTTAGAAAGGTTTCTCCTGCTGTGGCTGGGCAGGGAATCTAATTCGTAGTCCCACTCATCTCTAAATAAAGCCTTCAGCCAGTCTGACCAGAGAACCTAACCAGAGTACATGGGTAGCTACACGGCCCATTCAATAGCTCTATGAACAGTGGCACTTGAACACCGAGCATAGCCAGTGACACCCCCCCATCTGCTGAGCAAAGCTGGTGGCCTCACCTGACCAGGTGCACAGTCAGGCCTGATTTGGGCCACCAAACAATGAGCTGTACAGGCAATGGGCCCTGGCCTGCTACCCTATCAGGGCAGGGAAGCTAATTCACAGCCCCATCTACTACTGAATATAGTACCCAGTCCTGACCATCTAGTAAGCCTGATCACAGAACTCAGGCAACGGCAGAGCCCATCTTACAACCTACTTGTGCAGGGAGACAAGCCAGCAGTCGTATCCATCTGTTTTCAGTCAGTGGCACACACTTTTATCCCCCATCCCCATCCTCAGAGCTCAAACAGTTGCCTCACCCAAAATAGACCATAATAGCAGACCCTACCTGCACAAAGACATTACCAGCAGCATTGTTCACCCCCATGTTCATAGCTAAGACATGGAAATAACTGTCCATTCATGGATAAATAAATAAAGAAGTTGTGGTATATATGTATATAATGGAATGTAATTCAGCCATGGAAAAAAGGAAATCCGACCATTTGTGACAACATGGATGGACCTTGAAGGCATTATGCTAAGTGAAATAAATCATACAGAAAGACAAATACTGTATGATCTCACCTATAAGTGGAATCTAAAAACAAACAAACAAACAAACTCATAGAAAGGGAGATCAGACTTGTGGTTACCAGCAGCAGAGGTGGGGAGGAGGAGGAATTGGAGGAAGGTGATAAAAAGGTACAGACTTCCAGTTATAAGATAACTATGTGGAAGGGACATAATATACAACATGAGGACTATAGCTAACAGTGCTGTATGATATATAGGAAAGTTCTTAAGACAGTAAAATCCTAAGAATTCTAATCACAAGGAGAGTTTTTTCCTTTATTCTTTCCTTCTTTCTTTTCTCTTTATTGTACCTATATGAGAAGATGGATGTTAGCTGACCTACTGTGATAATCATTTCACAATATATGTAAATCAGACCATCATGCTGTACACCTTAAACTTAGACAGTGATTATGTAATCATTTCTCAATAAAACCTGAAAAAAAGCAACTAGAGGGCTTCCCTGGTGGCGCAGTGGTTGAGAGTCCGCCTGCCGATGCAGGGGACACGGGTTCGTGCTCTGGTCCGGGAAAATCCCACATGCCGCGGAGCGGCTGGGCCCGTGAGCCATGGCCGCTGAGGCTGTGCGTTTAGTGTCAGAGAGGATATGAACAAGCAAAACACTCACGGCTGATGGCACGATAAATAGGTAAAATTTTGGAAAATAGTTTGGCAGAATGAAATGTGGTTAAACGTGTACACTCTGTGAACCCCACATAAATGCGTACAAGAATGTTCATAACATCTTTGTTCATAATAGTCCCCCATAAGGAAAAAAAAAGCAGACATACATCAACAGTAGAATGGATAAATGAACTGTGGTATATTCATATGATAGAATACCACACAGCGATGAAATACAATAAACCACTCCTACATACATTTATGTGAAGGACTCTCATAAACTGAATATTGACTGAAAGAAGCTAGATACAAAAGATCGATTCTGTATGATTTTACTTATATAAAGTACAACCACAGGCAATAGCAAACTATGGTGACAGAGGATAGAGAGATGCTGTTTCTTAAGGGGTTGTAAATTGGGAGGGAACACAGGAATCCTTCTGGATTACAGTACATTTTCTATATCTTGGATCCGGGAGATGGTTACACAGGGATGTAATTCTGTATAAATTCATCATTTAATATCTCAGCACTTTCCTGTATGTAAGATACCTCAAGAAAACAAACAAACAAAAAGTATCACTGAAAAAAACCCCCCACACCCTTTGTAAAAAGGGTGTTTAGTAGTATTGGTCTGGAATGGCTTAGGTTTTGCCAATTCTGGTAAAACAGCCTCTATAATGGTTTATAGTTTCAAGGCATGTCAGAGAATCCATCATAAATGTATAGAGTTGGAAGGAAACTTGGAAAACGATCAAATTTGTCTCCATCTCACAGAAGAGGAAACAGAGACAGAGATGAAGTCCTTGCAGAAGGCCACCGAGCTAGATGATACCTGAGTTAGGACTCAAACGTGTGACTCCTTTAAGTCAGAATTTCTTCTACCACCTGCTGCTTCGATGTTGGTTTGAAGTAGGTTCAACAGGTTCTGACGACCATTCAGCATATAACCACTCAGCTATCAGGGCAGCCTCCGGGTCTGCAGGACATCAGGTGGTTCTCAGTCAGTCCAAGGCACTCACCCTTATCTCCCTTTCAGCTTGCCTCCAGAAATTCAGTTTCTCCCTGCCCTTCTTCAAAGCAGCAGCCACCTGTGCCATTTCCCCATTTCTCCTCTTACCTAGGACCACCTACAGAGCGGCAGTCTGCCCAGTGGCTTCCTCCCTTGGCTCTTTAAATCATGCATGGGTCCTTCATATGTCAATGTTTTATCGCGTATTGGGGGTGGAGGTAAAAGAGAATGGGGGAGAAATACATAAGAGGTAGCAAATCAGGGTTTTGAATCTCATGAAATATTTTCTGATGGAGCCCTGGCTGCTCTTCTCAAAGTATGTGCAAAAGCAAAACACACAATCCACAGGAGTGAAAAGGAATAAATCATATCGAAGTAATTATCAATATATTAAAGGAAATACAAATTTGTGAGATAATACATAAGCTTCTTTTTTAAGGCCAAGATCTAGTGACAAGTATAATAACTATACTTACATAGTGTCTAAATAATATTTGATATATCTGCCACAATTATAATATGGTATGAAAATATCTATGATTTCTGTTGTTGATAACATCATAGATACTGCTAATATTAGTATGTGTGGGATTTTTTTTGACATATTCTTAACAGAAGAAAATGCTAACTTCTGTGATAACATGGATTTTTTTTTAATTCAAGGTCACTGATCTAAGTAAAGAATTCTATTCCAGTCATTGGTCCTGGAAGTTAGTTCCTATTTATAAACAAAATTGCCTGAAATGGGAGCATTCAAAGGAGAGAGTTAAACGCTATCAACATCAGCAATAATAATAAATGTTCAGGTCCGAGGCAAGGGCTGAATGTTTACCCCAGACCCTTAGCCATGCACTCTAGAGTCCTGATAACAGCGGTCCCCGCCCATTCTGGCACCAGGGACCGGTTTCATGGAAGACAATTTGTCCACGGCGGGGGAGTTGGGCGTATGGTTCAGGCGGTAACGCCAGCAATGGGGAAGCAGCAGATGAAGCTTCCCTGGCTTGTACGCCGCTCACCTCCTGCTGTGCAGCCCGGCTCCCAACAGGCGCGGATGGATACAGGGCCGCGGCCCGGAGTTCGGCGACCCCCGCTTCATAACACTGTCTTTGCAAGAAGTCATAGTGGGGGAGGGGTTGCATATAAGCAAGTACAGAAATTTGGTGGTATAGAAGCGGGGGAGCAATATATTAGTAGGGAGGTGTAAGAAGGTAAGAAGATGCCTTCCTTATTTTCAAAGATCTTGCAGTTGGGAGGGAAAAAAAGATTAACCATCTAGAGGTAAGTACTAAACAATTAAGCATTAAGCCACATAAATTATACTACATCATGAAATCATTTGAAATGTGCATTTTAATAATGGGTAGAAATAAGAGTACATCACATTTAATAATATTTCTACAGATTTAAAAATTTTGCCAGGCTCTATTTTCTCTTTTTAGTTTTCTAGCATAACTTGGGAAGCTCAAAATTCTTTGTAGGTCATCTTTGCCTTGGGCACCCCCATCTTCTTGTGATTTGTTGCCTCTTCTCCAAGACACCCTCAACTTCCTAAGGGCAGGGAAATGACTTATTTATTTGACTTTTCATAATTACTCAGGCTACTAATTTTAATATGTCAAATATTACCTTGGGAAACCTTGTGTCAAGGGCGTGGTTGAAGGGAGCTTTGACTGATTGGTCGTTTCCCATTTTGCAAAATTTTCCGTGTTGCAATTCAGTTAAACTTTGATTAGAGATAATAACAGATGAGAGTTTTATATATGGATTATATTTTAATTAATCTTAAGTAGGATTTTATTGAGAGAAAAAATAACGTGGATAAAAATACCTGCTTGTCAATTTTTTACTAACATTTATATTTTGGTTTTGTGGTTCTTAAAAGGAAAAATGCAGTTGGCTTTTGAGTATATGCATTCAGATTTAAAATTTCAATTAGCTTTTTTTTCTTTAAGAGTGATCATCTATGCTCTATTCTGTATCCTATCCTGGTGAGGTGTACTTTATGTAAAAAAGAATGTATCATTGCAGAAATACAGAAGTGATTTTTAAAGCAACTTTTATCTTTTGCTGATCCGTTATCAGATATGAACAGAAATGCCCACTAGAGGTCTCTCCACCCTGAATTATTTCTGATTCCTGAAATGAGATAGCATTTATTTGTTTTCAATTCCTTGTCTACTCATGCTACCTAGTGAAATTTTGCTGCATTTGACATGATAGCTAGCCATGACCCTAACAGAGGAGAATGGCACCAACAACCAAACTGCTACGCCTGTGAGTCTATTTTATTTACATACATGAATGTGTTTCACTGCTCTGCTCTATAGAGTTCATCTGACAGTGTTCATGCTTCTGAGGGAGGATGGAAAACATGAATGCCCTTTAAAGATAGTGACCACATGCTGTCATGTTCTTTGCAGCTTGCAGAAAATTGTGGTAGGGGCTTCCTTGGTGGCGCAGTGGTTAAGAATCCACCTACCAGTGCAGGGGACACGGGTTCAAACCCTGGTCCGGTAAGATCCCACATGCCGTGGAACAACTAAGCCCGTGAGCCACAACTACTGAGCCTGCACTCTAGAGACTGCAAGCCACAGCTACTGAGCCCACGTGCCACAGCTACTGAAGCCTGTGCGCCGAGAGCCCGTGCTCCGCAACAAGAGAAGCCACCGCAATGAGAAGCCCGCGCACCATGACAAAGAGTAGCCCCCGCTCACCGCAACTAGAGAAAGCCTGCGCACAGCAACAAAGACACAACGCAGCCAAAAATAAATAAATTAATTTTTTTAAAAAAGAAAAAACGGTGGTATCCTATCAACTGGAAATAATTATTATGATAGGCAACTATTAGCCCTACTCTTATCGAGTCACAGAAAATAGAGATTTTAATTCAAAGGAACAACCATCATAGGCAAACTCTAGAGAAAACTTCTTGATCGTCTGATACATTTACCTTATTCATTATGTCAAATTTTAGGAAGCTTGTCTTATGTGCAGACTGCATACAGAAACTTGTTACAGTGTATAATTTTAACAATGTTTTGTGTGTGTGACTCTGTGTGTGTGTGGTGTGTGTCTGTGTGTCTAGATAAAGCAATTCTGAGATCGCTTCCAGCAAACATTTATAAACTGTCCTTTACTAGATGAGTCTTAAAACATGGAAATAAAATGACAACAACCCTCTCCATGGCCTTTAATCCCACACCCTGGTTCAAGAGAAGATAGAGTTAGTGACCAATGGATAGGGTGTTCTATTGAGAAAAGTCAGCATTTAGGATGAGCTGTGGTCACTGCCCCCACAACAGATGGAGGTCACCCAGTTTGTGAACTAATCCTCGGAAGTTAGATTAATTCTCTGATGTGGCCCAAAGAAACCGGCAAGCCAAATGAAGAAAAAAAGGATCATCAACGAAGTGCAGTGATCCATAAGACTGAATTGAAAATGTGGCTAAGGGAAGAGAAAATACCAGGTAAACCTATTGCTTTTCAAATCATAATTATTTTTCTTTTCAAAACCAGAGTCTACAAAACACAGAGACAAAAGCAGAACTACATGTAAGAAGCCAATACAGCATCTACCCTAACAAAATACAATAGCAAGCAATATAAAGAGCCTACTTTATTCTTGAATCAGCTTGCATTAATGATTGACATGAGGACAAAATAATCTCAAGATCAGCTGGATATTAGGGAATCCTAATCCCCTGGTGCCCTGCTGCAACATTACTGTACCAATAAACATCAGTCCAGAGGAGAGTTATACTTAGATCCCAAACCACCTTAAGCAGAAATATGATGTCTTGGAAACTGTTGCCTCTTTAGTATGATCAAAGTCAATGGAAGACTCACTCTTTCCACAGGATGAGATTGGAGTGGGAATAAACATTGAAACTGGGGTGAGCCCCTCCAAGGCAAAGGATACCACCTTTTCACAAAGCAGAGAGCAATAACCTAAGAGAACATGCTTTCTTAAGTGATACCACATTGTCTGGGGCAGGTTTCCAACATTCACAGGTTATGGAAATACTTTGTGCTACATTATTCTACTGAAATAGCTGGAAGCCTATGCAAAGAAGCTCATGACAGTGTTGTGTCTTAGTAATGAAAAATTAGAACCAATCTATTGTCCAACATATGGGATTAGTTAGTGAAACATTTGGGTAGAATTTAAAATGATTATGTGTAACAATATTTGTTAAAAAGGAAGAGCTTTCATAATTTTAAATTAATAAGTGGAAAAGCAGTGGTTTTCAAGTATTTTAACTGACAATTAGAAAATCATTATGCTTTATAATCCCAGATACAGTTACACACACACACACACACACACTCTCTCTCTCTCTCTCACACACACACACACACACACAAGTGAAACCATATTCAGCTTGATTCTGCACTGTTTAGTCTGTTTCTTTACATTCTATTTAAATTAATTACTTTAATGGGGGTCATTACCCACTAAATAAATTTTCTGATCCACTAACTGGTCATAACTCACAGTGTGAAAATACTTGAGGTTGAGAATAACATATTGTATAAACCTATTTTTGTAAACATATATATTTTCATGGGAAAACTCATGAAGACATATACTGAAATATAAACTGTAGTTCTCTCTTAGTGATGGAGTTTCTTTTTTCTTTCCTTCTTTCTTACCCTTATTAGCACAATTCCCTTCAGGAAATTATACTTTTTGGTAATTGAAAATCATCCAAGAAATGTTTTAGGCGCTTTCAAATCATTTCAATGTCTGACTGTATCCTCCTCTACCATTAGGTTTATCTGATGTGTTTTCTTCCAGCAACCATAATGATATCCCTATTCTCTTATCTTCTAATTCAAAGTACCTAAAAAGGGAGAGAGAAAAGTAGGTAGAAAGGAAGGATTGAAGGACTGAAGAAAACAAAGATGAGAGGGAAAGAGAGAGGAGTGATTTTCCTATAGCTACTCCAAGATTTTTTAATTTATTTACCCAAGGTACTTGTGCATGCATGTGCGCACACACAGGTGCGTACAGGCCTGTGTGCCTGTGTGTATGAATGTATGTGTGTAGATTTTGCGCCCAGAGCTTATTTTTATGTTTGCCTAGAGACTGAGACTAAATAACAAAAATTCTGTTTGAGCCATCCAGTTCATTAGTGCTTTCAATTTGAGAAATTCACATCCTGCTTTTCTGTGCTTCAGTTTCCCTATTTGTAAAACAAAGCTGATGTGCTAAGATTTCACTTCTAGATATATTGGCTAAGGAGGAATCACCTGGATAGCTGATTCTTCACTTACATGTATACATTTTTGGATTATTGATAACTCAAAATCCATACTTCTTGCCGTATGCTGAATTCCCACATAGAGGGAACACTGCAAACTTTCTGCCTTTATTATGTATTAAACTTAGCTCAGTGGTTAAATCAGATCAAATGCCCCTGTTTATAACAAATATTAATAACATTTTTCACTGTCTTCCATTATTTGACTACTTGAACTTATAACTTCACAGAATTGAAGGAAAACCTACTGACACATGGATGGTAATGCTACTCTGCTGACATGGGTATATATTTATTTAAACAGTCTATGTCTCCTATAGCTATTGGTTTACCTAATTTTTAGTGTTAAAGACCATGAGTTGTAGTTAATAGGTCATGTAATTGTAAAGAGCTTTGATAAGCTTTAATCATAGTCTTGGAAATACTCAAGATCCTTCCAACTCAAGATCCTTCCAGAGACCCAACTTCAATTTAAAGATGTCACTACTGAGAGTGAAAGTAAGTCTTCAAGGCAAAGATTCTCTCTGGGAACAGATTACAGGGACTTCCATACGTGTACGATTCATAGACATTTCTGAGTTCACAGGCCAGTGGTTTAGAAATGGCAGCATATGGGCCAAATCTATCTCCAAGGATTTTTTTTGGGGGGGAGGGCAGTGTCTTTGGATATTAAAATAATTTTTGAAAATTAGTTACAAATACTAAAATTGAGAGATTCCATATAATAGACCAGAATTGTGTTTCAGCTTCTCTCAAAAAGTTCTAACATCTCCACCCTGGACCCAAATTCCTGCAAAGCACCTCCCTGGACCTGAGTCACCATTGCACTTTATCACTGGTGCACTGCACAGTCTAACCTGCATTCCTTCGTTCATGCAGGTTGTCTGCTTAACCTTGCTGGGTCTTTGAACTTGAGACCCCCTATTGTAAGAAAACATATTATTAAGTCATCGTGAGTTTAAAAATTATATATTTGATATAATTAATTAGAAAATAAATACAACAGGTAGCGGGGATTACCTAAAAACAAACCATAGTTATTTCAAGCAACCTCCTTCTCCAAACTCACTCATTTCCTATCTTATTTTCAAGACTCATTGGCTTCATGTTGTTACACTTACATGCACTCACCCCTCTCCTTACTTGCTTCTGCTTTTGGGAACTATTTTTGTAACATGCATATAATAATGCCTGCTCAGCCCACCTTTCTGGGTTATTGTGAAGATCCAAATGTAAAAGTGCTATATAAATGCAGAGTATTATTGTATACATTATTCACGCTCAGCCACTGGTGGGTTCTTACAGGCCCCGCTGCTCTGGCTGGCTTGAAGTTGACATCTCAGCACTAACATATAAAGTTAGTTATGTGCCTTTAAATCCACTTACTGCTGAACTTGACTCTTTCATACTGGTGTTGAGGCAGCAGGATCTTTTTGTCTGTCAGCTCAGTACTCATTCTAACCGAAAAAAATAAAATAAAAATTCTCCTCAGTTCCCATGACAAGAACCGAGGATGAAAACCTACTTGTGCTTTGTCTAACTGTGGCTTTGTTCAAGTTCAATATGGCTCCACCACCGGCAGGCACAAAGGGAACAGCATCCCCGGGAGATCTGCAACAGCCCATTTCTCCAGAACACAGTCCACACTCAAGTTGCGTTTTGTTTGAATGGCACACACCATGTTGTAAAACATTCATATATTTGACAACAAAAAATAAATGCAAAGCAATCTGTTAACAAGAGGACTTGTAAATCTATTCATATCTGCATGGCCTATCCTCTCTGAGCTTCAGACTCTGCACCTCAACACCTATCTGACATCCCACAAGGGCAGAGTGTTTTATCTGTATTTGCTTAAGTGATATAATTCCCAGTGCCCAGAACAGTGACTGACCTATAGCAAGTCCCCAATACTTTCTGGTTTTGTTGTTAAGTCAGTGAATGATACCATCCAATAAGTATCTACAACTTCACTTTGCCAGAATAAAACTGTGGATTCCCATCTCCCAAATCCAAATCTGCTCCTCTCTTTACTCTTTCCATCTTCATAAATGGCACCACTACCCTCCCAGCTACTGAGCTGCTTTGATTCTTCTCTTTCCCTTACTACCAACTTCCAATCCATCAGAGAGTCCTTCTGGCTCTACTTCTGTGATGTGGCTTGACTCTGTGTACTTCTCACCAACATCAATGCTACCCCAATACAAGTGACTCTCAGCTCTTGGCCAGACGACTCCAACAGCAGCCTCCTCCAGATTCCTGCCTCCTCCTCCTATAGTCCATTCTTCTCACAACAGCCAAAGGGAACTTTCAAAAATATAAATATGGTCATATTACCTGCTACTATGAATTCTCCAGTGGCTTCTCATTGTGCTTAGACTAAGATGCAAATCCCTGGTCTATAAGAGCAAACATTTGTGGTTTGCAAAACCTGGTAGCACAACAGAATCACCTGGAAAGATTTAAAATATGTAGAGCTTGAGCCCACATATTAGACTGACTGAATCAATATCTCTGGGGGGAGAGTCTTGGTAGATGGTAATCTACCAAGCATACTTAGAACATTATACCCCATGTTTCATCTTCTCTTACACCTTACCTCACTCTCCTCCTCATCTTAAACTCTTCAGATACCTTGGGCTTCTTTTCTCTCTCCAAAAATCAAGCTCCTGCCAGCCTCAGGACTTTTGCTTTCGTTGTACTTTCTCTCTAGAATGTCCCTCCTATTTTCACAGCTGCCTCTCCTCCTCCTTCAGGGATCTTACCCTCCTTAGTGGGTCTTACTCTGACCTTCTCACTAACCTAGCAACAATCCCTGTCCTTAAGCATTTTCTGTGCCATAACTGTGCTATATTTTCTTTCTAGCACTTACCACCATCTGAATTATTCTTATCTATTCATGAGTTAATATGTCTTTCCCAACAGAAAGTAAAATCCACTAAGGCAGGGACATTGCCTGTCTTCTTTACTGCTACATCTCCATAATGCTAAAAAGAAAAACTTCAGTCTTTTTGGGCTCTGTCCCAACTATTCACTTCTGCCATTATAGTTGCAAAAGTAGCCAAGAATAGGATGTGACAAATGGCCATGGCTGTGTTCTAATAAAACTTTGTGTATGGAATGAAATCTGAATTTAATTTAATTTTCATATGTAGCAAAATATTACTCCTCTTTTGATTTTTTTTTAACCACTTAACATTGTAAATAGCATTACTAGCTCATGGGCCTGTACAGAAAAAAAAATGTGGCAGGATGCATTTGGCCCATGGGCTGTAATTTGCCAAGCTCTGATTTAAGAGCATTTGCATTTGTCTTTTAATTTGAAAGGCCAGAATTTCTTTCAGAAGTACAAAGAGGCTTCCTAAAACACTATTAGCAGTGTTATTACACTATTTCCACCTAGGGATGTCTGCAGGTCTCGAACCAATTCAGAAAACATTTTACAAGTATATACTACGTTAAACAGAACTAGATTAAGTAGCAGGCCAGGGGGCAGCTACCCAAGGTACAATCTATAACTGAAGCTAAAATATCACCATAATAAATCTGAAACAGCATACTTCTGAACTCAGTTTTCCATGAGTCTTTTTTCATAAATGACAAAATACAAATTCCTGAAAATGAAGACCACCACCCTGAATGAATAGTAATTTAAAACAAAATCATAACTTGTAGCTACCCTCATCCTCATTAAATAAATATTGAGAAAATATTTAAATAATTTTAGCATTTAAATATTTAAACTTTCTAGAGTTTGCAGATTATTTTTCTGCTTCTGCATTTCACATAACTTCAACTGACCCTAAGCTGAAGACATTGCAAAAAACTCCAAAAAACACAAAGAATAAATAACTCCTTCTCAAGGAGCTTATCCTGGCTGTCCTCAACTTTCACCTGGTTAAATATTAATTATACATTTTACTTCAGCCCAGAGGTCACTATTTCTGGGAAGATTTTTGATCTTGCCAACAAAGATCCATCAGTTGCCCTCAGTTCCCTGTATTTCCCCTTCTTTGCATGTATTTACATATTTGTATTAAAACAAATATACTTGTTATTTATATATTTATTTTAAAATGCAAATATTTATTTATGTACTTGAGTATTTAATTGATGCCTCTTTCTCTCAGGAGTCTGCCAAGCACTTAAGGCATGCTTTATGGGCCAGGATGAATGTTCTGCCTGGCATGCAGTTGGCACTCAATAAATAATTATTCAATCAAGGAATAAGGAACCGAATAAAGAAATATGATGGACTTCAATGGAAGGCAAATTTTTTTTTGCCTTAACAGCTATGATGACATTCCCTTCCACTTCATCTATAACTTTTTGTAATTCATTGTGTACACATCTGTTATGAATATGATAATCATTTCTGAGATTCAAACAGTTCACCTTTGGGTGAATGGAGAATAAAAACAGGGAGGAGATGAAGGTACCTCCGGAGTGAAAATTCATTAGACACAGAGGTAGACTTTCCAACCAGAGCATTCATTTTAAAGTTCACATGCTTGTTACTGGAGAAGAAGAAGAAAAATCAACTGCATGTATTTAAAAGCACAGGGAAACATAAGGCAAAGCCTTCTTTCAAAACCATAGGAAGCTTGTTTTCATCCTGACTGTAAAAGATGAACAGCCAACTCTCCCCTTCATTTTAATCCTCATCGCTGCCCTTACAATTAGGTCCTGGAATGCATGCTCGTGCTCAGACACAGAATCAATGGCCACAGCACAAACGTATTTCCAGATACACTGCATATGTCTTCAGTTTCTCTGGCAAGGGGCAGACTGAAGTGGGATCTCCCACTCAGCTAACTTCCTAATTAGGATGCCCCGCTTTCCATGTGACTGATATTTCTTCAAGAGCAATACTACAAATAAACTTCTACATTAACAAGACTACTTAGACACTGAAAATGTATGAACCAGATGATAATATATTTCCTACCAAAAGATATGTAGCCCCAAAAGAGTTTATAACCCATGTGATCAATTGAATCCAGACTACTAATTCTAGTGTCCTTTGAGTTGTAAAACCGTGATGATGGTGATGAATAACACAAGTGTAATATGCTAATAAGAAGAGATCTATATTCTGGAGGAAGAACATAAGTTTGGAGCATAGCAAGTGAATGACACTCTCCAGCAAAAAACATAATATAAAGTCAAGAGTTACAGTCCTTTCAGCAATATCTAAATTCACAATTGCCTGAAACAAATTTTCAAAAAATCAAGTGGTTGTGTTTATCTGAGGATTCAATACGGGTATATCCACAGTTATGAGGCTGTGAAATGAACACTGCTATAAAATAAGATGCTTACTCTCTAACTGATTATATAAAATTAATCTCCATTAAAATATTCTCACCACTTAACACTGGCTTATATCTCTGTTGAATCTCCTATCCAAACTAAATACAGTACAATGAAAGTTTAAGGTGAAATTGCAAATCTTGCAACAAATGCAGGATTTCATGAAGTTAACAAAGTGATATTGTAGGATTCCTTTAAACCTCAAGACATTTATAAATAGCATTTTAACGCAAGTAGAGTAGTTAATGATTAAATACGTAATCACTGTCAGGGATGATGAAAGAATTATCATTTGAAAAGAAAATGACTTAAATGTAAAAAGATTCAGAGAAGTCCTTGGGAAAGCTCGAGAAGTCCTTGAATATTTTTGAAAATATGATGTTCTGTATCATTTGCTGTGAAACTAAAAAGTGAAGAATACTCTTTTACAACACGAGAAAATTTTCTCACAAAAATGTTCTAGGAAAAAATAAATATAACTCAGATACTGCTTATTTTAGGTATCAGCTTTCAGTTGCCATTCCCACCAACATTTTATAAAATAAAATATAAAATGAAAAATTGTAAATATTATAAAATAAACATTCATATATAAAATAAAATACAAATATATATAAATAGAATCAATATAAGATAAAACATAATATAAAAGAAAATAAACCTTTTCATAATATTACCTTCAGTTTTCAAGGTAACATGCCAATAAACAATTTTTCAGAATTTCTATGACATACTCATCTCCACTTTAAGCAGATTCACTTTAAGGAAACTTTTCCTGGAACCAGCTTTCCTTGGCTATGAAGAGTTACCTAAGTAAAGTTTTGCTTCCTACTTCTCTGAAAGCTTTTCTCCAACTACTTCATGATCTCCTCCTACTAGTTTTAACACCCATTAGTTAAAAGTGGGGCTTCTCAGATTTCCATGGTGGTGCGGTTGTTAAGAATCCAGGGCTGGAGCCCTGGTCCAGGAAGATCCCACATGCTGTGAAGCAACAAAGCCCACGAGCCACAACTACTGAGCCTGTGCTCCAGAGCCCACGAGCCACAACTACTGAAGCCCAAGTGCCACAACTACTGAAGCCCACACGCCTAGAGCCTGTGCTCTGCAACAGGAGAAGCCATCACAATGAGAAGCCCGCACACCGCAACAAAGAGTAGCCCCTTTTCACCTCAACTAGAGAAAGCCCGCGCGTGCAGCACTAAAGACCCAGCACAGCCAAAAATAAATAAATATTCTTTAAAAAGCGGGGCTTCTACAGGTTTCACTGATTTGTACAAGTTAATACAGCTTATTGTCCAATGGGGATACTTTTGAATGTGAAAGGAGAAGCCAAAAATAAACAGCCATTGAGTGATTCACAACAGTTGTAACTGCTGAGCTTCCATTTTTTTGGTCTAACTCACTTTGCATGCTCTTCTTGTGTGAGCCAGTCCATTCCCAACAAGCAAACATGCAATCTCCCTATCCCAGTGACCTCCTTCCGTATTCCCAATCTCAGATTCCATTTAGTGATGCTAACTCAAAATCTTGAAATAAACAAGACTTCCCTTCTTCACTCTCTTTCAACCCATTCAATCAGCCACCTTTAAAGTGGTTTCACCATTTTATTTGTGAATCCATCTCATACGAATAAGACCCTGATACTTTCATTTGGACCTCCTGCACCAAATCCCTATCAGGTCCTCTACCTCCTCTCTTTCCCTTCCCAACTGCATCTCATATCCTGCCATACACAGACAAAGAATAGTCTTACCACATCAGTGTTTCTTTAAGTCTTACAGAAGGGACCAATCTCCTTAGCTGTACGTGGGCAGTGCTGTAGTCTTTATGTATCCTTCCCATACAACCTCTCATCTTTTCCTACATCATACTTTATGGTAAAGTAGTAACTTGTAAGCAGGGATACAGCTACTTCCTTGACAATATAAGATATATGATCTATGTGCATTGTGAACAATTTTTATATAGAAATGATCAAATAATGCCACGACAACAAAATAGTTAAGAACCATGAGCCCTGGGAACAGTCAACGTGTATTTTCAGTGGAGACAGCTATGACCTTGTGTATTCTCTACTGCTCACTGATCTACTCACTGTGACCCTGGCCAAGTTAATTAACTTTCTAAGCATGTTACCTCATAATTAAAAACAGGAATAATAATTTTTGCCTTTCACTGTCTATTATGAGAAAGAAATGGGACAGTTTTTGTAGAGTGCTGCTGTAGACTTTCAATCAATGGTAATGACAATGATGAAGGAAATGATGATGGTAATATATCAAGCAGTTTCTCACTGCTATTTTGTTTCTGTTTTCCTCCTACCTAAAAATTTTGTATCCTCTCATTTTACCTGGTAAAATTTTCATTAGTCTTTAAGGTACAGCTCAGATTTTATCTGCTTTAAGAGGCTTTTCCTTACAATACCCGAGACTGAGCTGTGCTCCACATTTTTATCTCTGCATACCTCTCTGCAAGAGAGAGTAACAATTCATAAATATGTTTCCCCAGCCAGACTATACATTCTTTCAAAGTCAAAGACTGTGTCACATTACCTTTTTATCTTAGTGCCTTCACAGTAGTTAGCACATAGTTGTAGGGAGTTCAATGGATTTGGGCTTGAACAAGGAAAGAATATGACTAGGAGAAGTGATATGGGTGATATGACCCAAGCTCTATTGGGTGGCACTAAAATAGGATTGCATTAGAGCGGAGGTACCTCACAGCATAAGACCTTCCAGAGGCTGCCATTTGGAAGGGGGGCAGGGTAAGAGAAGTCCTGGGGGAGGGGTGGAGAAGAGGGTGCTTTTAGGTGATAACTCTCAGCAGCAAGGCTGGGAGTCTCTGGGTCAGAGAGCACCAAAGGATGGTATCAGCTTGGGGCCTTATCTCTCAAGGCTCTATCTTATCAATGGGTAACATCTGCGGAGCAAAATTTTCCTGAGGTATGCAAAGCAGGCATCTCTAAGCGGCTCAAAAATCAATTTGTTTGTGTTATTTTAAAAAATAATTGGATGTGTAAAAATTTGAGTTTGATACCAACAGGCTTTTGAGCTAAAGGGTCTCAGCCTGAAGTAAAGAAATAAATAACCTAGAGGCCAATACACAGAGGCTATCTTAGGCTCATTTATATAACATTAGTAGGTTCTCAGTAACTATTGAACTTATGTATAAAGTTACTAACTACAATTTTGCTGTATACTCAGAATTTCCTAAGGGAACATCATATTTTAATTGAGGTCAAATTCAGACTCCAGAGGTAGAGGACTTGGCCCGTTTGTTTTCTTAAATATGTCCATTAATCTCTTCAGTTTTGGAATTCAAGACATTTAAAAGAGCTCTCTGGGAAATGGATGTATCATGACTCCCCTTCATAGCTCTACACCAAGTGTAACACCTTGGGTATCAGGTACACTCAATAAATATTTGTTATTTAAAATGAATTAATGATCCCAAATTTCACAAAGCATATATTCTTGAAATAAGCTCTTTATAACAGAAAGCCTTTCTTTAAGGCTTCAAAAAATATATAGTCTTGAAAAGAAAACTCATCCCCAACCCTAGAAACATTTGTGTTTGTTGAATTAAGATATGTGGGTATTTTTTAGTTGAAAAATATTGAATAAAAACTTTATACATGAGAAATGCTACCTAATGCAGGCAAGTTGAGATTATCAGAAGACAATGTAATGAATCATCCTCTTCATAAAAATGCCTATTCTACCTCTCCAAATCCACAAACGGTGAGGGTGAGGAGATGAATGGATGGATGGATAGATGGATGGATGTAAGGAGGGAGGGTTGAGGGGTGGATGGAGGGAGAGAGAGAGAAAATTTACTTCACATTTGCTATGTCCGAGGTTTAATACCTGACAGTTTACTCACATTATCTCATTTAATGCTCATAACAACTAGCCAGGGAAGAGGTTATTATTATCCTATTTTAAATCTGAGGCTGAGAGAGATTAAGTTACTTACGAAAGACAACAGAGCTAGTAAATTATACTTGAATGCAAGTTCTCTGACTCAGAGTGCTTTTGCTCAATCACTAAATGAGTGCCCATACATGTTAAAAAAGGAGAATTTCAGCTTGCACAGATTCTGTTCCATAAAAGAGAGTTGCAACATTTTTCCATGTTGGTCTTTCAGCTGGCCTGCTAAAAATACTTTTTTATATTGAAAAGTAATTTCAAACACAAGAAAATCAATGTGGAATTGTAATTAAGTTCCAGATCAACATATTCTAGAGAAAAACAAAAGAAAGCAGCTGGAATTCTCTTATTTTATGCACTAATTGAATTATACAGCACCCACTTACTGTTCAATTAGTTTAATTATGGTCAACATCAGTCTCTGTTGTTAAGATGACAGAAGAATATAATTCTGCCACTTTTTTTGGAACTAGTGCTGTCAGACTGATATTAAATAGATTTTGTGCATAATGGTTTATTTTCAGCCACTCAGCAGTAGTACTATATATATCAAATGATTCAAAATAAAATATTTTTTGAACAAATCTCTTTGGAATCTTTAGTTCTTGCAGTTATTTCTTTATATACTCCATTGCTGGTTGAATCTTGTATGATTTTATAATACTCATATATCTTCATTCAACAGAAATAAAGTCAAGGCATCCTTACTGTTCTAGAATGAACTCATCAACTAAAAACATGAACATGCACCCCTTAAAGTAACAGGGATAATTAAGCTGACAATGAAAAAATCTTGAAAATTATTTAAGTAGCTCATTAAATGAAATGTCTAATTTAAGCTCCATATGAAGTAGAATTTAAACAACGGTGTATGTGTGTATATAGATAGATAGATAGATAGATAGATAGATAGATATAGATATAGATATAGTTCCAGTGCAGTCTGAAAACTCACCATTAGAAGTTGTAAAACCCAGGTAATTAACTATTAGATAGCAATAAGATATTGACTTCAAACATTTCAAGTACTGGCAGAAGAGCAAACAATTTAAATTTCTACAACTCACCCAAGCATTTGTTGTTTACATATTTAGAGAGGCTAGGCTCATAAATTAAACTGGAGAATAAGCTAACACTTTGTAACCAAACACTAGGAGTTAAACACAGAACCAAGAAAATAAGATACAGATTTAGGAAGATGTTATTTAGCTCAGAGGAAATCCCCCAAAGCAAGACAATGGAGCAAATCCACTGAACACTCTTGTCCAACAGAGCGTCTATGAAAATAATAAATTGGGAGCTCCCAGATACAACTAGTTCCAGAAATATTTCCCTTGGTCTGCACCAAGGAAAATATTTGGTCTACCGACTGTTTGGGTAATTTTGGAATTGGCTGTCTGTGTTTAAAGAAATCAAGGTATTTCAAATAAAGTTCTGCAATTGTAGTTTTTCATGAAAACTTCAATGTATCAGCACTAAGCATATGGTTCCACAAGGCAATGATGCCCTCAATCTGAGGGACTATTGTTACTTCAGAAAGATCATCTGCTTTTCTGAGGCCCGGGTCCCTGCCACAGCCTATGATGTGGCATGAAATCTATTTCAGTCTTTCAGCTTATCTGCATGATCCTGGTAGAAACAGAAATGGGAGTTTGAGACCCTTGGACTGAGGGAAGAAGAAAATAGGGAAAACTTGACCACTCCACACAAACCTGAACTTAAATTCCCTGAACAGAGACAGAAAATGTGGTTGATAATCTTCTTTCCCTAGAATCCAGCAAAGCACCTGGCAGGTCAATTGATGTCTGTTGAGCAGACAGTGATTTGTCCAAAGGTCATCAGTAAATATTGAGTTGAACCGGGAATAAAATCTTCTGGGATTCAAACAAAGCAATTGGATTTTGAGGTCTATATACATTGTCCCAAATTAATCATTCAATTAACATCTCACCAAATTAACTTGTTGCTCAATTAAATCAATCAAATCAACCCCATAGTTTGGTATATCAAAGATAAAAACCTAGTATTTTCTTTCTCCAAGACAATAGCTATAATCTATATAAATTACTTCCCCCGCCAAATATTTCTTGAACTAGGAACTACTTAGCAAACTTCTCTAAAATCAAAACAATAATATAAAGAAAAGAAAAAAATTCTTCAAAAGACAAAAGAATGACTCTGGAAAATAAAGAATGTAGAAGGGGAATAATTTTTCTTAAGGATTATATTACTTCGAGTGTGTGAAACTAAGCATATATTTTTATAATCTGTGAAAGTGTTTTCTATAAACTGGGCAATTAATTTGTCACCACTTTATCCTAGTAAAAGGTAAAATCCTGAAAAAAACTAGAAAAAAAAATCTACCTCAATGTCTTAACTTTAGACTTATAAACAAAGAACTGCTTTAGGGCTTCCCTGGTGGCGCAGTGGTTGAGAGTCCGCCTGCCGATGCAGGGGACGCGGGTTCGTGCTCCGATCCGGGAAGATCCCACGTGCCGCGGAGCGGCTGGGCCCGTGAGCCATGGCCGCTGAGCCTGCGCGTCCGGAGCCTGTGCTCCGCAACGGGAGAGAGGCCACAACAGTGAGAGGCCCGCGTACCGCAAAAAAAAACCCAAAACAAACTGCTTTAGATTGTCAAAAAATGAGAAAAAAATGTGGGCAGATATATGGTTTTTTGTTTGTTTTTGGAGAAGCAACATGTTTGTGCCAAGCTGGATCATGATTATCAAGAAAATCTGTGAAAATACATGTAAAATAATATAAATTACATTACATTGCCTATCAAAGAATAAAACATTCACTCACTACACTTCCTCTAGAAAAAAACAGTAATTCTGATCAACACGCATTCCAGTGCATGTCAACACACTCAGCTCCTGATACCTATTAAGCTGTTGTTGATCTTGTCTACCTAACAATAACTATTAAAATTAAAAAGGAATTAAGATGAAGTGTAAGTTTCTTTTTTCACTGATGCCAATAAGACATTTGGAAATGCTTTACTGATTAAGCTTTATGATTTTTTTTTTGGTGGGGGGGCTACTCTGGGGTATCCTGTAAAAGCAGTCTACAGGAATCAAAAGAGCAAATGATTCCTTTGGAGAAATGAGTTGTCCATTACCAGAGAAGCTGAAATGCTCTGAATGACCACCGTCTTCATTCATTCAACAAGTGTTATTTGAAGGTCCATTATTTCAGGTCTGGCCTAAAATGCTAGATGTGAGAAATAAAATTGCCAACAGAAAGGTATAAAAGAAGATGCTCTAGAACTAATTGGATGAATGAGCTACACTAACTACCTAAAGTCTTTCTGAACCCTGAAATAAAATATCAATGTGTTGAACATATATTTAAAAAAATACTCCTGGTCTAAGTTATTTTCAACCTGACATACCCCCAAAAGGATTGTAGTTACTACTACTGGTTTTATCTGTAAAATTTCTTTTTAAAAAATATTTATTTATTTATTTGGCTGCGCCTGGTCTTAGTTGCTGCACACAGGATCTTCGTTGTGTCATGTGGGATCTTTAGCTGCGGCATGCGGGATCTAGTTCCCTAACCAGGGAGCGAACCCAGTCCCCCTGTACTGGGAGCGCAGAGTCTTAAACAATGGACCACCAGGGAAGTACCTGTAAAATTTCTTAAAGTACTATACTGGGAAGAAGAAAAATTCAGAGACAATAAAACCTCACTGCAGTGACTACAATCCACGGGGCTGGATGTTGCAGATGATGTTACAGGTAAGAACCTCAATATTAAAAGATGTAAGAAGCATCAAGGAAGAACACTGCCTTTGCCTTTCACTATATTTACAGCATTTCACGCTCTAGGGAAGGTATTTTGTTGGAGAGCGCTCGTTAGCTATAAAGGTCTTGGAACAGGACCTGGCACAAAGTTAACTGCTACATAATTATTCAAAGTTGCTGCTGTTTTTGTATTACTATTGCCATAGGCTTTCTGGGTCAAATTAAACAGAAGCAAAGAGAGTTAATAAGGTATATATGAAATACAAGTTGTAAACCAATGAAAAATACAAAATAAAATTCCTCCCACTTAAAAAAAATATATCCTTTAATATTTGACTACCTTTATTTGAATAAAGCAGCTACTGTTTATGAGAAACTTCTAGATTAGCTAACATCTTCTCTTATATTCATTTACTCCAGACACTAATAAGAATAAATATACACAACAAATGGAAAGAAATATATCTGTCACAGTTATTTTGGCCAGTGTGATTTTATTGAAGGACATTCTACTGTCTCAGGTTTCTTATCTAAACCATATAAATTTGAAAAATTATTAAAATGGGACTGATTCATAAAACAAACCCTAAGCTTCATTTATCACTTTCAGGATACTCTCCCATGCTTTTTTGATTAATACTTTTATTAGAGGCATTCAATACAGATAATGCAAAATTAAATGGATTTTGCCAGAATACATTATAGCCTTTAAAATAAATCAGACTATTAAATGGAGGGAAAAAGTAAAATCTGAAAAAGAAATATAATTCCATATAACTTATGACAAGAGTCAATCACATAACTACAGTTTGAGACCTTTCCTACAGAAAGAAAGGAATAAAGGTCCATTTGATACTTCATCATTATTGTCACGTTCTCTATAGAAAAGACCATGAGCCAAGCACCAGTCTGTACTGGACTTGAAGACAAAATTTTCTTTGTTTTTTATGACTACCCTTGACTCAACTACCCCCTGCAGCACTTGTTAGAGACAATATGAAATAAGTAAGAACCAACCCAAATTTCTATCTTTCAAAAACTGAAAGATAAGCCATTTGGGAAGAGCTCTTGTCTTTTGTCATTCTGTCATTTCCACTTTGTACTTCTGAAAACTTTTCTCTAGTGTTCCATTTCACAAACTTGCCTCCAATTTCCAATTACCTTAATAACAAGATAGAACATTTACTTGACTTTAATTATTAAACTTCACAAGTTTTTTGGCCTTTAAGATTTCCTCTTAAATAATAAAAAAGGCGACAAGATGAACACTTTTTTACAAGTACAATCGTGCATCCAATATGAATTCATAGAATTATAATTAAGTTCATTTTTACCAAATACCAAATGTCTGCTATGAAGCCTTTTTAATATTGTCTGTGCTTTATGCCATTTCTGAAATTTATTATTTATTGATTTAATAGATTTTTAGGTGTCAGTTACAGTTTAGTGAATTTAAGTGATAATTGAAATTTTTCTGTGATATTGCTTGATGACAAGTTTAATCAATCAAAAGTTCTGCTTCTATGTGATTAGAGCCTATTAAGTTTTGAGTGGGACATGGAAAGTAAAAAATTCATTCTTGCCCTCACAGAACTTACAGGATAGTTATTAGAAAGACAAGAGTAACATATAAGAGATGTTTGAAAACAACTAAGATATCCTTAGACTCCTGATGCAACAGGAATTAAGCAGGATGAAGAGGAAGAAGGAGGAGGAGATGGAGGGGAGTCGGATCTTGATAAAGAAGGTGCAGGAGGAGACTTTTAGGGCAGTTTCAAGATTCCAAGAAGATAAAACTTGACGCCTAAAACAAATATGGAAGGCAAGAGGTATGGTCAGGAAGGAGGATGCCTCCCTTAGGTCATGAGCAGTATGTGCACTGAGATAGACAGAGGCAGACTAAATGGAAATATTCAGATGTTTGTTCCTAAATAGACATAGCCTGCCTTTTAGTGTAAATTACATCATGCAGACATAACCTTCTGGAAGTAGCATATTATAATGCTTAAAAAGATGGGCATTATTTTTAGAAATGTGAATTCCCCACGCGACTCTGTCACTTATCATATGCGTTAAATTGGGCAAGTGACAAATCCTTTAAGAATTAGCCCTTGAAGAATCGATACCTGTCTCCATGTCCCACCCTTCACTCTTGTATAATCTAGTGATCTCAACATTTTCATCGATGAGATTTCCAATGCATTACTCTCTGTAAAATATCTCTTCTTAGACCTCAGCTGCTTCAAAATCCTATCCTCCACACTTCTGCCACCTACTTCTGTGATTATACCTCTGATCTTACAATTAACAATAAACATATCCATGCCTTAATCTGTATTTCAAACACTGTCCTCTCTAAAACCTCCCTCCCTGCTTTCCATTTCAGTCTCTCTAGTATCCTGCCTCCAGAAATTCTTCCTTCTCATTGTGACTTCCAATTTATTGGCCTTTCCACCTTTCCACTTTCCATCACCCCCATTATGTCCTCACTTTTGCTCTTACCCAGCTCAATTACATGGTCAATCACTGTAATCACTCCCTTGCAAATACTCTCAACTCACGTGGTCTCTATCCTTCCATCATCTCACCTGGCAAGGTACCAAATCTGGCTAAATACAAGCCTTTGAGTACTCAGGGCCTTGTCTAAGCAGCTGAATATTCCTGAAGAAAACTGTGCAGCCAAGCTGACAGACGTTGCGTTAAATTCTTGACAGAAATCTCGAGTGGGCTCTTAGTGCTTGCCTAGCAGTAAGTACATTTCCCTAGTCAATTCACTTTCTCATTCTACATGACTCCTATTAGGAAACTTTTACTCTCTGCTCAGATTTTCCATAACTTCCATCTACTTGCTTCTGTCAGCTAAAGGTGCTGCTTAAACTTTTCCATAAGAAAATATAAGATCAGAATAAGACGTCCATGTACTTCCACTACCAACCTACCAATTAACCTGCATCTGTACCCATATACTCTGCCTTCTCCTTCTCCGTTATCAAGACAGAAGCACCTACCTAAGGCCAACCTTCCACTTGTTCTATCGTTTATTGTTCTCATCCCATGAAAGGATCTGGCTCCTGAAATCTTCCTCCCTCTTCTTGCAGCCTCAAATTTTGTCTTGTAGAGGTCAGGAAACTATGGCTCATGGGGCCAAACCTGGCCGGACATCTAAGTTAAAAATGATTCTAACATGTTTAAATGGTTGAAAAAAATCAAATATTTCATGATACATGAAATTATATGAATTTCAAAGGTCAGTGTCCATAAAGAAAGTTTTATGGGAACACAGCCTTGCTCACTGGTATATAACCTACAGCTGCTTCCACACTACAATAGCAGTGTTGAATAGTTGCAACAGATGTCTGGCTGGCAAAGCTAAAAACATTTAATAACTGTCCCTTTATAGCAAACGTTTTCTGACCTCAGTTCTACAAAATTATCCTCAATAACATTTAAACACGCTGCAATCACTTGCCAAAAAAACAAAAAATATCTCTTGACTCCATGTCCCCCCCCAGGTACACCACCACTTCAATGCTTTCCTTTTGCAGCAATAATCATCATGACAATTATCAGTTCCTAGAGTTTTCACTCCATTCCTCCTGTCTGCTTTGAGCTCACTCCAGTAAGTTTACGTACCTAACACTGAATTGAAATTACTTTTACGCTGCAAGTGGGGAACCAATGGTTACTTTATCTTATTGACACTCGACCTCTGAGCAGCATTTGAAAGGAATCACTTTCTCCTTCACTTGCATTTGGGTTCCATCCTCTCTTGATTACTTCTCTTCTCATCTGGCTGATTCTTCTGTTTCTTTTGCTGAATATTCTCATTTTCCCAACATCTAAAATCTGGAGAGCTCTCAGGCTTAGTCTTGTGACTTCTTTTATTCCTTAGCCTTGTGACTTTTTTTATTCCTCTGCTTGCTGGGTGATCTCATCTAGCACCATGGTTTTAGGTGACATTAATAAACTGATCCTCCTAAATGTATACGTCTATCCCGGACCAATCCCTTTATTTCCAGATTTATATACACAAGAGCATAATTGACATAGCAAACTTTATACGCCTAAAAACACACTCGATTTTCCCCTCAAACCTGCACCTTTTTTCTGTCTTTTCCACTTCAGTAAAGGGCAACCTCTGTTTCTCCAAATGCTTAAACCAAAATCTTTGTTGTCATCTTTGATTTTTCTCAACTTCTCATATTCAAATCCTATTGGCTCTTTGATATACTCTTAACTGTAACACACTCAAATACTATTGGCTCTACCTTTAAAATAAACCAAAAACTTCAACCACTTTTCACTGCCTCCTTTCCTATGACCCTAACCCTAGTTCAAATCATCATTTTATATCTTGACTACAGTAGTAGCCTTCTGTTTGATCTTGCTACTTCTACCCTTTTTCCCTCAAAGGATACTTTTGAAATGAATACAAATCAGGCAACTTCCTTTTACATGGCTCCTCACTGTAAAATAATTGAAATAAAAACATTTAACCATGACCTGTGTGGCCCCAGATTATCTTGCCTCTATTCTGCAACTTCATCGCTTTCCACACCCTACCTCTCTACTATGCTTCATCATGTTGGTCTGCTTTCTGTTGCGCACAACCTCTATGCTCACTTCCTGCTGCTGTTCGTTTTGTTTAAATGCTTTCCTTCTTCCTGCTCATCACATGCTGTCACATAACCTTCAGATTCCAGATCAAATATCTCCCTCCCAGAGAGGCTTTTCCTGGCCACCGTGGCCATATTCATGCCCTATCTCATCCACCTACCCTTTAAAGCTCCTACTCATTTCCTTTATTTCTGTCACAGCCCTTATCTCCGTCAGCTATTATACTATTATGTATTTTTTTTTACCATACTAGAATATTAACTCCATAAGGGTACGTCCCTTACCCTGTCTTAGTTGCCACTGTATCCAAGAGTCTGAAGTGTTGCTACTCATGAACATCTGTTGATATACTAAATGAATTAATAAATAATTTTTTTAAATCCATGTAAAATGTTTAATATATTGCCTGGCAAAATAAAATGCTAAATAAATGGAGGCTACTAATAAAAAACAATAAATATACATAAAAGAAAAATTTAAAAATAAAATGGAAACATAAAAATAAATAAATACTATTTAAAGACAGCAAGGTAGAAGAGTGATACATAAAACATTATAAGTGTCAATGCTACAGAATAAACCTATAAAAATACTTAAATTTCAGATACTTCTATAATAGGTTTGCAGTACTGACACAGTATTTTATTTTCTGAGGGAGTATTATATCTTTATTCAAAATTTTCCAGCACACACACATAAAATGATGGGATATGCTACTGAAGTCAGCACTGACAGCCACGGAGAAAGAGAACTGAGCTTTCTTTTTCTTGAAGAAAAGGAATGAAGTTGCTGCTCTGCCATGCTTCTTTAAGTTCAAGTTTCAATTTGTGTTAAGTCTGATCTCTTCCAAGTTCTGAATAGAACATTAAATTAAGTACTGCACAGTCAGTGTAACATATTCTTTTCTCATTCTTCTAGACCTGTGACTCTGCCCTAGGTAACATCCTTTACAAAGCTGACTTTGATCTCTTTCCTTGGTTCAGGTGGTATATGAGATATTTTCAACAAAATTTAAGTGTGTGGTTGCAAGTGTTGAATTTATATTCAAGCTGCATAAGCTTCTTACTGGAAAAAGATAGTTGAAAAAATAGTTATATGTGAACACTGAATATCCACTTCCTTTGAAACAGTAAAGTTTCTGCAATTTGATTGAGTTTATTTTGTTTGTTTCACTTCAAGACAATTCATTAAACAGGGCTGGGTGTCTATAATGTTGAAAGCAATGTGTTTGGCCGCTTTAGAAGATACCAAATGAGCCAGGTGTGGAAAATGTGTTCTATCTACTGGTCCACTCCAGCTGAATGATTATAGTAGCCTGAGAGGGGGCCATCTTAAGAAGTACTGTGAGGCTATGAATGGAATTATGGGAAACAGTGATATGATCCATGCACGTTATCTGACTAAATTATTTAGGCAAAAGGGGAATCACTGCACAATGAGTGTTTGCTATGTTGGAATTTGATAGTCATTGCTCTTAAATAGTTAGAGTCCTAAAGAAGAAAAGATTAAACCACATGGTTGTATGGCAGGAAGTCACGATAACAGTTTAAAGCAGAAGTAACTCTGTTGTTGCTTCTTTACTGGAACAGAATTAGCAACAGAAAAAAAAAGTGTACTTTTTATTTCCTTTACTCATAGGAAAGGTAACCAGGTTCCACTACCTTTGTGAATGTGGGAATCCTTGGGCCCTGGGAGAAAGTTGCCTTTTGTTTCTTTCTTTCTTAATTATGTGGGGTTAGGCTGCTCTGAGTAATCATCCTCCCAATGACAGATCTTTTTTGTTTGTTTATTAATTCATTTAAAATAATAGTAATAAACTACATGTTAGCAAATACTTTTTAGTAAAAATAACTATATTTTTCAAAGCATAGAGTGACTGTTTACATCTTTGTAAATCTCATTAATATCTGGCTCCATGGAACTCAGCTGTACTCTCACATCTGTTTTGCACTCAGTCTTTTGCAACATCACATGTCAATGACAGATTTTTTTAAAATTTTCTTTTATTTATTTATTTTTTTATACAGCAGGTTCTTATTAGTTATCTATTTTTATACATATTAGTGTATATATGTCAATCCCAATACCACCCTGAATGCGCCCGATCTCGTCTGATCTCAGACAGATCTTTAACTAGAACATTCAAGCAGGATTATCTAAGAAGAATATAGGGATGGAAAGTGATAACTTTATAAGAGGTAAAATGGATTGACCAAATGTTTAGATTTTCTGATCCCGAGCACACAAGGAGTGAGGAATTCTGCAGAGGCCAGGATCTTCAATCTGCTCCTAAAATTTGCCTCTGTGGTACACAGAATTCTAAAGCAGGTGTGTATGGGGAGGGTGTAAAACTATGGAAAATTACCCACATTGAGTGTTGTATTGAAAAGGGTCAATGGTACCTGAGAGTTAAACACAATCTTATTTTGAATAATAAAGATGTGTGGCATATTTTGCACATGAAATACAATGTGGTAGAATAAGATGTTTCAAAATAGAAGCACAAAATTAAGTAATAATGGGGATTCAGAAAAGTAGAAATTTTAAAAAATCTAATTTCTTAGAGACGTTTATGTTGAATAATAGCTAGAGCAGGTTGTGTTACACTGATTCATTTTACATAAAGATATTTTCATGGCCTTGATCAAATGACACATTTAAAGACTCCTAAAACCCTTTAAGGAACTGATTAAGGACTTTAGAAAACCACCTTCTATTTAGATCTTGGAGTATCTAGTTATTCCAAGTATAGAAATGAATCAGGCCAACAGTTATAAGCCTCTGCCCATATCCTACCATTATTGCCTCCAATATGACGTTACAATAAGATCACAATATATTTCCCTGGATTGGAACACCCAAATACACTTCCAGGCCATCGCCATGATAGTACTTGGCAATGAGCCACAGTTGGTTCAAATCTGGAAACAACTCTGTAATTTTGGGTCTCTGCCTAGGGAGTTATCTGTCTTCCTCCCCTGTGCTTCTGGGGGAGGAAGATTTGTCAGATTTAGGAATACATTATGTTTGGACATTATGTATTCCTGATAACGTTCCTAACATTTGACAATGTTACATTATGTTTTGACTTCTGTTTCTACGCTACTTCACCTTGAAGATTTTATAACTTAGTTCACTTCTTTGACTATTTCATCGGACCCAAAATATATAACCCAACATTCTCAATTATTTGGTTCCAACATGCCTCCACATACCCTAGTTCAACTAAGGAGGTTCATATATTGAATCAAAGAATTTGGTTCTCCATCAAATACTTCTTCGTTGGTCCACCATGTAATGCATTTCTGTAGGTTCTGTTAAATGCAAGCTTCTATGCTAGATATGTTACCTCAGACTATTCAACAACCAGGGACTGGTATCAATTCCTGAGATGCAACAACTTGTAAATAGCACATGATTACATATGAGAAGGTATATTTCATCTGCAGAAGAGGAAATATGTTTGTTTCTTATCTTTACATGGGACAAATTATTCACGGAGCCCTAAATTTAGAGCAGTAGATGATGGTGGTATAAAGAAAAGAGACAATGAATCTGAGAATAATATTTAAAATAGAACAAGCGAATTGGACTTTCTTATCCACTTAGTAAATGATTTTTAGTAGAGACTAGAAGGCACTTTTGGTGCCTCAGGTCATTTTGCTCTAGGTGTGTGTGTTTGGGACGGAGGAGGAAACCTGGTATCCACTGTTGCAAAGAGTTCAGAATACTGTCTTTGGATTCAGTAAGGCAAAGAAATTGATTCAAATCACAGAGGTAGGGGTTACTGACTGTATGATCTTATGTGTATTGTTCAACCATTCTGAGGCTCAAACCCTTCACCTGCTTAATAGAGATATTAATGTCCAGCTCATCCAATGACTGTGAAGAATAAATAAAATGCTACTTGTAAAGGGATTATAAAAATGGTATTTTCTGTATGATATATGATAGCCCCTGCTTTCATATGAATATAGTATTAGTAATAATAATTTTAGGAGTACTGGTTGTATTGAATATTAGTAATAGTAGTGGTGATAGTAGGTAGTAATCAGCCTCACTGTGAGTTTCCAAATGCTAAGGAAATGTTTGTGTGGCTTTTTTAAAGAGTAAACTCCTTCTCAAGAGAAATGGTCATTTTATTTATACATTGCTTATGAGAGCATTCATTGACACAATCTTATTGGAAAGTAATCTGGGAAAATATATTAAAGTTAAAATATAAAGACTCTCAAACCTAGAATCTTTCTTTCAAAAATAAAAGTAATAGAATATAAAGATCTGTGTATATAAGGATGTTTATTAGAGAATTTTTGTGTGTCCCCCAAAATCTTGAACCAATCTAAATGCCAATCAATAGGAAAATAATCGAATAAATACTGGTGAAATGTTACACAGCTATAAAAAAGAACAGGATATATAATTATATATAATATATAATATATATATATTGAACAGGAGGAATTTGGATATATTTTAAAAGTCATATATATTTATATAAATATACATATATTACATTTATATTAAAAATATATATATTTATGATTAGGAGGTAAAACAGCTAATATTGTTTACCTTGGAAGGAAGACCAGGAGTAGGGTTCGGAGCGGAAGATCATTGACTTAAAGTCTTTTGAATTAGATTTATATACAAACTTTCACTGCATTTATAATTTTTAAAAGTTAGATGATGTGAAAAAACCTGCAAATTTCAGGAGTCACTCTGTTTATTTGCAGAAACATGAGTACTGTATAAAGGCCACATACCTTCTGTAGACTTCACTTTATTTAGAAAACATCTAAGAGGGTGCGGAATGGAAAAGACTTGAAAGAAGAAATGTTGGAAAATAGGGGGTTATCCTGTGCATTGGGGGTTATCCTGTGCATTGTTTCAGAAAATTATGGAGAGAGTGGCAAATAGTCTTTTTTCAATTGTCGTTGGTTTAATTTACTTTTTAAAAGAAATATTTGAAATCCTATGATTTTTCCCAAATTGAGGGGAGACATTTTACTGACTTATGATTTCCAAAGCATGATAATTCTTTTTAAACTGGACTATTCCTTAAGCTGTGTTGGATAGGTGGATAGTAAATTAGGGTCAGTAATTGGTAATTCAACATATTGGCATCTTTACCCAGGTTTATAATCAAAATCTAGTCATAACCTAGTCATTGGCAGTCCTTTTA
Organism: Phocoena phocoena; assembly: GCF_963924675.1. Taxonomy (NCBI): domain Eukaryota; kingdom Metazoa; phylum Chordata; class Mammalia; order Artiodactyla; family Phocoenidae; genus Phocoena; species Phocoena phocoena. Next base: position 15,797,118 of record NC_089228.1, read on the forward strand.
AATTATAATTCTGAGTTTTAATAGAGATTTTGAAGAGAAGCCTATTGTAATCGTAGACAATCTAAATGGAAGGTTTAGATTTGGTATGTATTTTACATAGACACCAATCATTAAGGAGGCTATGATTTATTATAACACTTACTTTGTTTTAAAAAAAAACCCAACACCGAATATCAGAGTATTAATTATGGAAATTATGGAAAACAATGCAAATCCTGATAAAACAAACCTACAACATACAGGGAAACTATATATCTTAAATATATAGTCTCCCAACTTGCAGTTATATCATGAAAGGAAAGATAGATTTGTTTGTTGTTATTTCTCAGGTTCCTGCCCAAGCCCACTTCTCTACATATTCACTTTACTTGATCTCACCTTCTCCTATGGCTTCTACCACCATCTTCTTGTTGATGATTTCTAAAATGTTAGTCAATCAGATGACCTATCTGAGCTTAGGACTCATGTTAAACTCTCTTGTGGTCATCCCCATTTCAATATCTCATAGGCACCTCTAATTCATATTTACCTAAACTTATCATATCCTTACCTCCTACCCTGCCCCTTGCACAAGTTTTCTAACACTGTATTTTCTATTCGCTGGCATACCACCACTATCCAACCTTTCAGGGCATATACTAAAGAGAAAAACATTCTTCATTGCCAATATTCAACTAAAGTGATCAACCATACTGATTGATCATCTTGACTGAGGGTTTCCTGAGACATGAGAGTTTCCCTTAAACCCTGGAACCGCCTGGGACTAACTTGAGAAGTTGGTCATCCTACATTCAAACGGTTCCAGTCTTGGGGGTCTCTTCTCTCCATCCTCACTCTCCTTCCCTTAGTTCAAGCCTAGATCTCTAGAACAGCATCATCATGGGTTTTCAAATCATTCTCCCCTTTGCTCTCAGGGTGATATTTCTAAAATGCAAATATCCTTTGGACTACGGTTTTTTTATGTATCAACTCTGTTTCATCTACACTCACATTCAGCTAACAGTGTAGTGCATTAAAATTTCACAATTCTACACATCTCTCAAGTGTCAGGACTATGTATTATTTGTCAGCATATATCCAGCACCTATCACAGTGACTTGTGTAAAGCACATGCTTAATAACTATTTTTTGGATGAATAAGCAAGTGAAAAATAAATGTCACTTCTGTTTAAAATCCTTCAGGGATTCATTGTAATCCTCTGTAAAGGGTGCAAAGGTCTACCCGAGGCATGTAAAGGCCTCCATACTCCAGATTTCATGTCTCTCCTCACCTCTTGCTATTCCCAATTCACATTCGTCTCTCATTTTCTGCCTGAATTTTGTGAATAATGTTTTTGATTAGATGTCTTTCTACTTTGATCTCTTCATCTGAATTACTCCCATTTGTCCTTCCTGATTAATTGAAGTGTGATGTCTTCCAAGAAACCGCCCCTGACATCCCCATTCACATAAGCTTCTCCTCTGTTGTCCTATATCACACTTTACTTGCTATTATAGGAGCATTTTATCACACTCATTGCGACCTTCTATCTATTTTTCCATCTTCCCCATAAAATTATGAGCTCTGCAAGAACAAGGATTTTGTATTATTTTACTCTTGGACACCAGCACCTAATGTAGTTACTAAATATTGGCTAGATATTAAATAAACCTGTTGAATGAGAATGGACAGTAAAAATAGAAATTAAAACTTCAATAAGTAATCTCAGTGAATAAAATAATATAAAGAATGTTACTTAAGTTGTGATTTAATATCCAATTTCTCCTTAAAATATATTTTTCATTGTATTGCCCTTGCATATAAAATCAAGAAAACCTTCAAATTTGAACTATTTCTGCTCTTGAGATTAATAGTCTTTTGATGTACTGCATTTAAAACTTTTGATTCATTCATTCATTCCTCTATTCATCCATTCAATTCATATACTGAAAAATATGATGAATGTGTTTTATGTGTCAGGCATCCTTAGAGGTGTTCAGAATACAGCAGTGAGTTAGATGGGCCAAAGTCCCTGCTTTCAAGGAGCGTAATTACATTCTACAGGGGAGGACAGACTATAAAAAGCACTAGATATATGAAACAGGATAATTTCAAATTGTAACAAGTGCTCCTAAGAAAATAACTTAGACAGAATTCCCTGGCAGTCCAGTGGTTAGAACTCTGTGCTTTCACTACTGAGGGCAGTGAAATCCTCAATACCTAGCTGGGGAACTAAGATTCTTCAAGTTACACAGTGTGGCCAGAAAAAAAAAAGAAAGAAAGAAAGAAAAGAGAAAAAGAGTGACTGTAAACATAAAAGTCTCTACTCATATATTGAGAGCAAAGAAAAATACCAAATTGTTACAAGAATGCTGACATCAAACAAGTAATTTTTTGTTTTTGTTTTTAATGAGCATGTAAAAGAAACTGTGGATTTTTTTCCTCTCTTGAACACACTTTTTTTGTGATAAAGTCATTTTTACCATAGTTCCAAAAATCTATGATTTATTTAATAGTTTAGTGCGTTACCAAAATTTAGCCCCAAATATGGTTGATTTTAAAATGATTTTCTAAGGTGAATGAACATGTAAAAAATGGAACAGAAGTTTCATCCATTCCACCAGCCATCAACCCTGATTTTGGCTGTCTGCCCTGTGCTGCTTTCTAAACATAGGCAGCCGGTGCATTCTAAGAGAACTAGAAATGATAAACGGGGTAGAGACTGCTTAAGGTCTTTGTAAAGTTTAATGAAAGATTTATCTCTTGAGGGTAATGTTCCTCTTTCTTCTACTGAAATGAGAGTTTGATAACCTCTCATTGTGCTTTTGATAAATTACACCTCACAGTCATAACTAAAATGACTAAGTGGAAAAATTTTAAAATAACTAAGCAAGGTCTAGTTATCATCGAATGGCTTAATACTTAGTATCTACAAAACTAAGTTTGGTATTTGAAATACTTTTAATTATCAGGCTGAGAAAACCTATGATTCAGTAATTTAACAACAATTACTGAAAGACCCTTTAATGTTTCTCTATGCCAATTATAGCCATAGGGATGGGAGATTATGACTTAGAATTTATAGTTAAGTTAGGGCATTCTCATATACAATCACAAAGGATGTTTTCTTGTCAGAGTTTGCCATTACTCTTGTTTAAGCCATTAATATTTAATTTCAAATTTAACCAGTTCAAATGGATTTATATCCTTACATACTCAAATGTAGGAAAACTGAAAAGACAATTATCCAGCTCTATAAATCTCAAGGAAAAACAAAACACCTCAGATATTTTTTTTAACTCAAAGAAAGCTTAATATTTTTCCAAGATCCTGAAAATTTCCTGCACACATTAGAAAGGTAAATTTTATTTTTAAGACTCCATATATCCAAGAGGGTCTGGAAGTACAGTTAGAAAAAGGAGATAATTCTCAAGATGCCTACAGAGGTTAAAAAATATGTAGTTAAGTACTCAACACATTTCTCAAACCATGGATTAGGGATGGAGCTGTCTGCTAGACACAGAAGGCATTTCTCTGGGTTTTACGTGAAGGTGGGCAAATGCCCCTTCCCGTTTTTCCAGCTGCTATTCCAGAGCTGGTTAGATTTAGGTGGGACTGCCTTTCCTCCTAGGAATTCTGTTGAGAACAGCACATGCACAGCTACTGCTGTTCATATTTTTAAACCTTTTAAGTGATTTTTATTATGAAGTAAATCATAATAACCATATTTGAGGTTAAATCAAGTAACATATAAACATATAAAGTGAAGAAGGAAGTGCCTCCAGCCCTCCCCACTACATCCCATCCCCACTACATCCCATCCCCACTTGTTTCCCAAAGCTCAGCCCCTCCACCCTCAGACAGACATACCTCCACTCCTCTTCCTCCAGAACAACCAACTGCAGCATCAACTGCACACAGAAACTCTATCTGTAGTATGCCTATAAGACATTAAAATGTAAATATAAATACTTATAATAGGACATATGTTCATTCCAATGATAACATTGTCAAATATATACTTAGTATAATTATATAATTAAATCTACATAAGTGTATTTGTATATAGTATATAAAATATAAATAAAATTATATAATTTGTAATAAAATTATACTAAGTGTTTGAATTATAATTTATAAAATCATATAATGTACAGTTACTCATTAAATTTTTACTTGAGTATATATAGTATACTATATATACTATAAATTTTTATAGTATACATATAAAAACAGGATCCCATCATATACACTCAACTTCATCTTGTTTTATGTATTCATTATCTTTATTTTTCTTATCAGTTCCTTCCTGGAACTCTCCCACTCCACCTCATTGTGTTTCCTCACCATAGCTTGTCTTCAGCTTTGCATTGTTGAACATCTGTGCTACAACTAATTGTTCACCGTTTCTTATTCCTTCCGTCCAAGCTGTTGTTCAGGTGTGTGCACACATGTCAGGGAAGATACTGTATGTAACCTTTGGCTGCTAGTGAGTGATTTTTCTGCTTCCAGTGTTTATAAGGTTCTATGGGAGGTAACAATCTTAGGGGTAGGTTGAAAGCAATCTTTTCCTTTTATGAGTGTCTGCAGCTGAAGGGAAAAGCAGTCTGATTATACAACCTTGGACAAACAGTACGTCTAACAAAAGAGATAAATGTCTGTGAAATGATCTACAAATTCTACCCAATTGTTCATTCTTTCTACATGGAATCTCACCTTCTATCATTCAAACCCAACTCAATATAAATGAGACACTTTAGTGAAAATAAGTTTCAAGAATCTTATTGAAAGAAAGTTTTTTATTTACTCTGAGTCAAGAATGATCCACAGATGGATTTACTCTCAGATGCTATCTGATTATTCCTTATGAAGCATTTAAGAACAATTTTAAAAGATAAATGCAATCTTTTGTGGCAGAATCATTGACTCCTTTCACAGCTTGTCTAATCTGGACAATTTTGCAATTAGTGAAGGCTCTCCTCTTTCATGAGAAGCTGAGGTGTTCTGCGCTTAGAGAGAGAAGAAAAGGGAAACCCCTACCCTCCATAGCTGTTAAAACAACACAGCTGAGAGTGAACTCCTGAAATGGACTATTCATTTCTTCTGATTCTCTATAAGAATTAAACCAGGCCAGCTGGCTTGATTGATGATAAAACAGCAAACTTCAAAAAGAACTATGTTTTCTGCCAAACAGTAGCTACTTGGTATTGCTTCTGGTGTAATAAGTGAGATAGTTGAGCTCATCATTTATTATCCTTTCCCTGCAATAAAGTGGACAAAGAAATATACAAAATAATCATTTTCTTGGTTATAATATTGCTGATGGACTCTTTTTAAAGGACAAAATTCTGTCTCATTGTATCCACAGTGAAGAACACTGGCTTGATTTAATGCTTTTCCTGAGCATCATATGAAATGGATTTGTAAGTGACTTGTACTCAAAGATTTAAGTATTGAAGGATTCTCAGAGGTTATGTCAGATGACTAAAGCCACTAAGGTGGAAGGGTTTAATCATTCATGTGTAAATAATGCACACTCACACGCATTACAACTGGGCTGAAATAAGAATAATAAGGAGTCATTCCTCCAGGGGATTCAAACTATGTAACATGCCCACACTAGCTCTTTAGCAAGCATTCTCATATGGCCGAGGTTGCCAAGAGGGAATGTAAATAAATGCTTGACTTAAAAGAGCCCTTCCTTTCTGTGCTTCTGGGAAACAACTAGACATATTGGAACACTGCCTGGAAGGCAAAGGATGGAAAAGAATGGAAAGTCACCATTTTGGGTAAGGACTTTCAACTCATACTCATCTTTTAACCAATACTTAACAATTTTATTGATTGTGTAGTTTATCCTTAGAAGTATCCACTGTGTTCAGACAATAATGTCCAGAGTTATTAAAGACCTAGCCCCTTCCCTCTCTTTTTCTCTTTCTCTCTCACTCCAATACACCTTCCTCTATTTCTCTCTCTCCATCTCAATTATCTGGGCTCAACATTGAGTAGATTCCCAGTGTTAGATAACTATACCTTTCTAACTGAAAAATTAAACAGCAATTGTTATTTCTTACAATTACCAGGAATAGAAATTAGAATACTGTCTCATAGATCAGGAATGGGCAAACTATGACCCACAGGCCAAACCCAGGCTACCACTTGCTTTCTATGGCCTGAAAGTTAAGAATAATTTTTATCTTTTTTTAAATGTTAGAAGGAAATCAAAAAGTGAATAAGTTTTCATGACATGTGAAAATTATGTGAAATTCAGTCTTCAGTGTCCATAGATAAAGTTGTATTGGAACAGGCTGTACCCATTATATACGATCTATGGTTGCTTTGGCCGAGCTGACTAGTCGTGACAGAGGCCATAGGGCCCACAAACCCTAAAATGTTACTTTCTCTTCCTTTTTAGATAAAGGAAGGGTTTTCTGAACTCAGAAATGGTGAGTTCAATAAATGGTGGTTATTGCTAGAGTATCAAAAGGGCTGAGTAAAGACTGAAACATATAATCTTCAACGTGGATAGATAAACAGAGAACATCTGAAAGCAACTAGCAATTTTCAATAGGTCCCAAACAAGACATCTCTAAGGCTCAGGCAGAGAATGTGCATGAGTGGAGTCAATCAGGTCAGGGAGATAATGGGGGGATCCTAGGGTGTGGTTACCTGCCTCAATATCTACCTGTGGCATCTGATACTCAACTGTTGCAAACACAGGCTCAGGACTGCCCAAGAAGAGGAGCTAGAAATTAAAGTTTTATGTGAAATTTGTTGGCAACCAATTAAATTTTTTTAAATTGCTATTCAACAAAGTGTGGAAAAAACAAAATATGTCTATGTGCCAAATGCAAGCTAATAGGAAAAACAAACATTGCAAGGTTTTATATGAAGAATAAGCAACAGCCCCACACTGACAAGAATATAATTTCTCTTTAAAATACTTTCTGAGGTCAATATAACTTCGGTCACGTGATGAGACTTAGATCATCTCTTTCCTTTTTTCTTATCCTGGAGAGGCATTTTTGCTTCAGAAATATACAAGCACAGATGGGACCATGCATTTTTTTTTTTCTTTTTCAGCTTTTTGAAATTCCTGCTATCTTCCTCTCATTTCTTTCCATAATACTGCAAGTTCTCTAAGCACAGGTATATTGTTTGCTGAATTTCACGATACCTAAATTAAGTGCTCAGCACATGAAATGATTATAGATGTCTGCCTAGCAAAATTTAAATGAATAATAGTAACTAATGCCCACTCCATTTATCAAAGTCTCCAATACACATAAATCAATCAAAAGTGTCAGGGCTGATATACAAAAACAGTGACCATTATACCGAACAGTTCTGATGCAAATAGGCATTTTTTGGATAACCACAGCAAGAAGTAGTATTAATATGTCACTTCGTTTTATAAACAGAATAGAGAATATACGTGCAATACCTACTGGGTATATTTTTCCCTAGTGTCTAGCTTTGTAGAGTATCTATGTACTCTAGATATATAAATGTCAAACACTCACCGAGAAACAGCATGGTTCATGGAAGCATTAGTAAAAGATATGTTTTTGTACTTCAACTTTTTATTGTAATTCACTATACAACACTACACAACACAGCTCTTCAAATTGCCAGTGAAAAAGTTATATTTTTCTCTAGAAATAGAGGTTAGAAATGATACATTTGTAATCATCTGTGTACATAAAGCTACTTATTCACCATAGGCATAAAATATATGTGTACTCTTGCTTATTAAGCTTTCAAAGCCTACAGAAATCATTATGAAGGCTAATAGCATACAAGGGAGCAATGCGACTTAGGGCAGGGTTATGGAATCGTTACCATTCTCCATTGCTTTCTTTCCTTTCCTACAGTCTTTGATATTGGATAAGGTTTTTCTGTCTCTGGTTAGATTTCTCTCAAGTGCTTCAAGAAATAAATATTTGCTAGGCTATTCCCATATATTATTAGACTATAGCCTTTGCTTTTAAATGTGTAAAGCATTTAAAAGATATGTATTTATTAATATTATTAATAAATTAATAATTTATTATATATTATTATATAATATATATTATAATATTAATAATAATAAATTATTATTTATTAATTTATTAGTATTTATTAATACATAAAGATATGTATTAATAAATACTACATATAGAGAGGAATAAATAGAAATAAAAATATATTTAGAGGCATATGGAAATAAATTTACTCCAAGAAGTAGGAAATTGTGACGTGTTCCAAAATTTCTAAATACTACTGTTGAATGAATCATTATTAAATAAAGGGTACATGTGAAGCTATTTCTAAATGAATTACATGCCTAAAAATTTGTAATACTATCCATTGTCAGAAACAAATGTTGAATGGCATTTATGTTAATGTCTTAATTTACACCATAACTATATTCCTTTAAAATGTATTTAGTATATGTTGAAATGCTTTATAAATACTAACATTTACAGGGTAGCTTTCTGTGGATATTAGAAAGAGTCTCTGCAGTGTAATTTCTCAGAGCTCAGCAAGAAGCTAGAACTGTGTCTTCATAATGATATTGTACATCTGCATAGGATCTTTGCTTAAGGATCTCAGAGAGCTTTACTTAATATTAAGTGATTAAATCATACAGTACCCTTGAGTGACAAGTTTAATTATACCCATTTCCAGAAAGACAGCATGCTGAAAAACTATTAATCTACAAACCCAAGGTTATCCAGATAATCAAGCCCAGAAGGTCATTTTGCTGGGATTGCCATGCCTCCCCCAGTGGGTAGCTCCCATATGGAAGTGAATTGTCAGACTTGGGCTTTTGCCAGTTTCTTCAGGACGCATACAAAACTGAATGTCACCATTAGTAGTTCAGGCATCACATCCTGGGAAGATTATTAATGCCTCTTATCACCTGCAATTCAACAACTCTTGCATGGTTTGTTACATAGGTTTTTTTAGAAAAAATATCAAGATAATACTTTCTGTTTAAAAAAACACTAAAAATCATGAAAACCTTGTGTAAATTTGAGAAAAGAAAGTTTGATTATACCTCTATATGCACATTAATTTTTATAACAAAATGCATATACACATTCACAAACACAAACTCATGGACATATTGTTCCTTGAACTAGTCCTGTTAGTTTTACCCTCCATAACTAAGACTCTCACCTAGATTTTCGCCCCTGCTTCTTACTTTCTGTTTCACTCCCTGACATGAGAAGATGTTGCTTGTAGGCATGGGAATCTTGTAATCATAAGTGGACAGGTATGAGAATTAAGAGCCAATACACAAAAGAATGGGGAAGCTGAAAGTTCACAATGGCCTGAATCTTAATGATATTACTGAGCTACCAGCCCATCCCTGGGACCAATTACCTTCCAACTATAAACATCCTCATGGTTTAGTTGTCTTTTTAGGTAAACTGCAGCCAGACACTTTCCCAACCAATAACATTTTATCCTATTGATCTCATTCATTACCTTCATAACATTTCTCCACATATGAGAGTATCTTTTCTTTTTTTTTTTTTTTTCTGCAGTACGCGGGCCTCTCACTGTTGTGGCCTCTCCCGTTGCGGAGCACAGGCTCCAGACGCGCAGGCTCAGCGGCCATGGCTCATGGGTCCAGCCGCTCCGCGGCATGTGTGATCTTCCCGGACTGGGGCACGAACCTGTGTCCCCTGCATCGGCAGGAGGACTCTCAACCACTGCGCCACGAGGGAAGCCCGAGAGTATCTTATTTATAAATCTGCTCATTGGTTTTACTGTCTCTCTCTCCCCGTACTGAAAGAGTAGTTGCACAAAAGAAGAAATTATTTCTGTCTATTAATGTCTGTATCCATACAATGTATGTTCTTGAACACATTGAAAGTCATAATAGTTTTAAAGAATGAATACATCCATGAGTGAATGAACATGTTAAATGTCTTACATACATGTTTAATTACTGAAACATCAAAAACTTCCTTCAGTTTGCATAACTGGCTATCAGATTTCTACAAATTTAAGTCACTTTCTTAATATTCTATAAGGGAAAGTTATTTATTTAATTTCTCCATAAAAAATTGACATGGAGCAGCCTCACTGCCTCTGTCTTAATTTCAGTTTTCATCAGGATGAGCCTGGTTCTGAGAACAATGACAAAAACTACAGACTAAGCAGCTGCTTCTGCCAGGGCAAGGGGCCACTGCTGAGATAACAGCACTGTAAGGAACTAGGCAGGAAGTAACAGGCCCCTTTTAACCTCCCCCTGCCTTCAGTTTCCCTTACGCTACTGGAAACCTAACAGGGAATCAGCTGGAAAAGGAGAAGTATGATATTCCACATCCCATCCACAGCATCGCAAAGAAGAGTATAGAGGTATAGGTTTCTGGCTGAGAGAAATTAGGCTAGCATGTAGAAAAACAAACAAACTGTGTGTCATGGAATCATGTCTTGTACGTTTATAATTCATTCCAGGGTGATTTTTTTTCTAAAACACAGATCTGAGCAGGTCAGTCCTCTGCTTACTATCTTTCAGAGGCTTTCCATCTCCCTCGAATAGCTTTCAGGCTACTTAGTATCATAGACATGACCCTTTATGACTTGCCTCCCAGCTTCTCCTCTACCCTTATCTCCTAGTATCCTCCTAGGCTCTGAACTTACGAAGAGTTTTCATGAGTTCTCCTAAGTGGTAAGTTTTCTTGAACATTTGTGTCTTTGCATAGTCCTTTCAAAAATCTGTTCTCCATTCCTCTTTCTCCACTTGGCTACTTCTTACCCATGTTCAGTCAAGTCTCTGCACTTCTTTAAGTCTCACTTTCTATATTTGCTAAATGGGAATGTTAACAGATTCCATTATATAAGATTGTTAATAAATCAAATAATACATGTAAACCATTAGTACCAACCAATACCTAGCTCACACTGAATGACTATTCATTCTCAGTATTAGCATTGCCTCTCATACTCTACCAAAATACACCTTCCCCTCACAAACCCTCTCTAATACTCATGTGTTCATTTTCTTTGTGATCCCATAGCACCCCTACCATAACAATAGGATCTATCACAGTATTAGAGCCCCTGGTTTATTCTCCTGTCTTTCCTAGTAAACTATAAAATTATTGAAGGTAAGGGCAATACCTTTTATATCTTTAGCTTCTGTGTTACACAATGCACAGCAGATAGTGAGTTTCCAATGACTATCAGTTCAATGAAAAAAAAATGTTCTTTTATACAAATTTAATACTAGTTTTACTGATTATTTTGCATAAAACAATGTTCACACACACACACAAGGTAGATTAATTGCTATTTAGACAACTGCCATAGCAGCTTATTTCACCACAAAAATCCTAGCCATTCTCCAGAATTACTAACTATAAATTATCTATTACAATTGTCAAAGCAAAGTCCTTATATTTAAAATATTTAGGAGAAGGTGAAAGTTATTCATATGAGCTGTGGAGCTGTGTCTTAGCCTAAGTTCCATCATCACATCCCTCAAAGCGGAACCAGAGACAGGGGCTTGTGTAAAGGGTGCTTGTGTAGGGAAGTGACCCTAAGGAACAGGAGTGGGAGATGGAAAAAGTGATGCTGGGGAAGTGTGAAGGCCAACAGAGAATGGCAGACCTGAGCTGTTGTGGACAACTGGGGCTCATTCCTATCGGGGACCCCAGAGGAGTCATGTAAAATGTACCCCAGAATTCTTCACCTAAAGGTCAAAAGAGGATAGTATTTATCCACTAGCTTCCATCCCCCATTGGTCAAGGGCAGACTCAGGGACCACTAATGACCTCACACTGCCTGATTCTGAATACTTCAGAATGGCTAAGTGGCTTTCTACAGGCATCTCAGTAAGAAGCAACAGGAAACTCCTGGGCTGGAAAGCTAGAGAGATTCTAGGTACAGCCAGGAGTGGTGTTGTCAGTGCACCTGACTGTAGCTGGTTGCCACAGCAACTGCTAGATTAAACAAAAAAAAGTCTGAGAGAACATCACTTGAGTCTTAATCAAGGTGGAATATATGTCTTTTAAAAAATTTGCTACATTCACAAACTGCTTAAAATATACCATTTAAAGAACTTATAAATAACTGCTTTTCATGCAGAAATCTAGAAACATTTGATTATTTAATCTAATTTCTAATTGGATGGTATCCTAACAATGTAAGGAGAAGTACAAAAGCATTTTGAGGAATTTTTGATAGATGGAAAACCTTCATGTGGGAATCTGAAGCATTATCCTACTGATGTTCTGTTTTTAACTGAGAATTTAAATTTCTGACTTCTTTTAAAATCAAGCGACTCCTTGTGGCAGAAGTTCAGTTGAATGTTCTATAAGTGCCATTACTGAAGAAATGAAAAACTGAGGGGAGGCAAAGAGATGGGGATCAGGGCCGGGTATAAAAGTACTTTCAAATATATAATTATTCTGGCTCTTCAGTTGTATGATGGGTTTAGAGGTATTAACTTTTGTTTCATAACATAATTATATTATATACAGTTTGCATTTGAATAAAATGTTATGTAGTAAATTTTAAAATAAATATGCCCATATTAGATTTGAAGAAAATATTCCAACCATAAGCCTTTACAAGAGGCACATCTTAAATATAAGTACACAGAAAAGGTTGACAGATGGAGATATACAACAAGGAAACACTCATCAAAAGAAAGAAAAGAAAAATAAAAGGACAGTGATTCAAAAGCTTAGGTGTAATTTCAGCAGCCTCTTGATGCTGAGAAGACAAATATTGGACTTCAGAGCCTGCCAAGGAGGAGGGGCCTCAGGGTTTCCTCTGAGACCCAACAACCTTGAATCAGCTAAATCTTTGGTTATGTCAAGGGGATCTGCCTGAACTATACCTTCCATGGAATAGAAAACTAAAATTAATAGTGATCTAGAACCCTGCAGAGTGCCACTGGTATGACTCCACACCCCAGGCATGTGTAACACAAATATATAAGGTTAATTACTGCTGAAAACAAGCTCACAAACAAAAATGGTAAAGTGCCTGAAATTCATTTCCTTGGCTATTTCAAAGAGATAAAGGAAGAAATGTAAGCAAGCAGGATATTATGAAAAATGAACAGGTCTTTTAATAAATAAACAATTAGAGAAATGAAAAACGTAGTTATTGAAAGAAAGGTATCATTGAATGGGATAAATAGTAGTCTAGAAAGACAAGGAGAGAGGTTCTGTGAACAAGTTCCCTGCACTAAGTGCATACAGAGGGATAATGGCAGGGATCTGAGAAGGGACTGAGCAGACTTTGCCCTGAAGTCTCCACAGCACCCAGTGTGTGGAGACGGAGGGGCACTGTTTTCTTCCTTGTGCTAGCCTGGACGAAGGTGGGTTTAGTTGAAAGGCATCCTCTCTTCAGGCCTGGCTACCCTCTTCCCGTTCCTTTGGCAAGGGAGAATGGGTTTCATTTGGTGTTTTTTTGTCTGCACCTGTTGTTGGTGTTTCTGGGTTGTGGGCTTTGCTAATTCCCAGGCTGTGATGCATAGGAGGCACCAAAAAATCCCAGGGAACTTGTCACTTGATCATGCCTCAAGTCCCAGGGCTAGTCTACCTTTTGGAACTTTTATGAGCAAACCTCAGAGTTGCCTTATGTATTGCGTCCAGGAGTTTTAGCTGTAATCAGAAGGAGCAATAAGGTGGCATGCACTGACTCATTCTTCTCTGGAACTGCAAGCTCTAGAAGCAATTCTTAAAAGCTAACATGATGAGTCAAAGTACATGCTATTTTAATCAGTAGTATAGGAGATGGATTACCCCACCACATACTAACTAGCATTAACACATTAAATTTTTTTTTTGTTTACGAAGATTTATTGTTTGCAAGAGAACAGAATAATTGAATGAAAAGTGAAGAAAGTTGTTTAAATATTTTATCTTTAAGATCTCAAACAGCAATTAAGATTTATCAATGTTAATTTAGTTTTTATTTTTTTCTGCCAGATGTTTAAAAAAATCTAAATAATGTCAAGTTTTTGTTCAATATTATGAGTTTAAGAATCTATCCACTACCTTACTTATTTTGTTTTGAATTTCCAACTTTTAAAAATGTATACAATTACTACTAATTGTTTTACATAATTGTGACTAGATTTATCCTCTTTGCTTTCATTTAATGATTTAACTAATAAAAGAAATTTTTTTGCTATTGCATTTTTTAATTTTCTTATTGAAGTATAGTTGACTTACAGTGTTTCAGGCATACAACAAAGTGATTCACTTATACATGTATATATATAAATATGTATTCCTTTTCAGATTCTTTTCCATTATAGGTTATTACAAGATATTGAATGTTGTTCCCTGTGCTATACAGTAGGTCCCTGTTGTTTATCTACGTTATACATAGTAGTGTGTATATGTTAATCCCAAATTCCAAATTTATCCCTCTCCTCCCCTCCACTTTGGTAACTATAAGTTTTTCTGTCTGTGAGTCTATTAGAAAAAATTTTAAACTTTACTTCAAGAATTATTCTTTACTTTTCTCTATAGAAAGAATGCATATGATATGAACTGGCTCAAGTGCACCAGACAAGAAAACATAACTGGCATGTTTAATTAAACAACAATTATAGCTGCCCTTGAGAGAAAAAAAAAAGTTATTCAAATGTATTAGGGAGAATTCAAAGGAAACATGTAACAAATTAAAAAGCTACTGGTAGATGTACTACTCTGGGAAACCTAGATGATAAACGTCTATGTCTTCGAGTAATTTTAATCTTTATTATTTTATAAGATATTTTCCCCAAGCTTATCCAACCTGAGGTATAGTATAACTAGTCCCACATCCAAGGTTATTCTTAAACTTCTGAGTTTATCCAATATGCACATGCTACAGGGAGAGCAGAGGGAAACATTAACATTAAGCAATGTGCCTAACACTGATCTGTTTTCTGTGGAGAAACATCCCCATGCCATTTAAAAATTTCCATTAAATGAAGAATCAGGCGTTTTGGAACTGTTAATAGAACATATCTACATCATCTTCTTAAAATAATGCCTAAGATGCTGGCTCTCCTCTTCTTATTCCCTGTTTACCATTTTGCTTTAAGATCATTGCTGCCAATGGTTCTATTACATGGAGAGGCTGCCTTTCCCCCCTGGCAAGAAAAACTCATTGAAGAAATTTCACTCAGGAGACAGTATACTCTTGCCTCTTGCCTTCTGAAATGGCCCACACTCTGTCTGTGGAGTGTGTCTCTATCTAAATAATCTGATTTTTACCTATAACTTCACCCCCGAACTCTTTGGCGATGAAGAAAGAATCTTAAATTCACCAGGAAGAGCTATGCAGTTTTGTAAATAAGGATTTAAGTTGATTTTTCTATTTTCAGTACTAAGTCTCCTCAGTTCTTTTTGCCTCTAAGATGTTAAGGAGGATGATGAAGCAAATCAATTTTTACTTCCTTTTGTGGGTGCTTTATAATGTAGCTGACAATGTACTCTCTTCACGTGAGACCTTCAAGATGGCAGAGGAGTAAGACGTGGAGATCACCTTCCTCCCCATAAATACATCAAAAATACATCTTTGTGTGGAACAACTCCTACAGAACACCTACTGAACGCTGGCAGAAGACCTCAGACTTCCCAAAAGGCAAGAAAATCCACACGTACCTGGGTAGGGCAAAAGAAAAAAGGAAAAATAGAGACAAAAGAATAGGGATGGGACCCACACCTCTGGGATGGAGCTGTGAAGGAGGAAAAGTTTCCACACACTAGGAGCCCCTTCACTGGCGGGGGCAGGGGGTGGCAGGGGGGAAGCTTCAGAGCCATGGAGGAGAGCACAGCAACAGGGGTGCAGAAGGCAAAGCAGAGAGATTCCCGCACAAAGGATCGGTGCCGACCGGCACTCACCAGCCTGAGAGGTCTGTCTGCTCACCCGCCGAGGCAGATGGGGGCTGGGAGCTGAGGTTCGGGCTTTGGAAGTCAGACCCCAGAGAGAGCACTGGGGTTGGCTGCATGAACACAGCTTATGGGGGCTAGTGAGCCACAGCTAGCCGAGAGGGAGTCCGGGAAAAAGTCTGCAACTACCGGAGAGACAAGAGACCATTGTTCTAGGGTGCGAGAGAAGAGGGGATTCCATCCCAGTGTGCCCAGAGAGGGCAGAGCACCGCCTAAGCGAGCCCCAGAGACAGGCGCGAGCGACGACTATCAGTTCGGACCCCAGAGATGGTCATGAACCGCTACCGCTGTGGTCACTGCCACCAAGAATCCTGTGTGCAAGTGCAGGTCACTATCCACACCCGCCCCCCCCCACCCCCAGGAGCCTGTGCAGTACGCCACTGCCAGGGTCCTGTGATCCAGGGACAACTTCCCCAGGAGAAGACGAGGCATGCCTCAGGCTGTTGCAACATCAAGCCAGCATCTGCTGCCTCAGGCTTGCTCTGCATTCCAATTATGACTACCGTACCCCTCCCTCCCCCTGGCCTGAGTGAGCAAGAGAGCCCTAAACAGCTGCTGCTTTAACCCCCACCTGTCTGGGTGGGGAAAAGACTCCTGAGGGCGGCCTACACACAGAGGCGGGGCCAAAACCAAACTGATCCCCAGGCGCTGTGTGAACAGAGAAAGGGAAATTTCTCCCCGCAGCCTCAAGAGCAACAGATTAAATCCCCACAATCAACCTGATAAACCCTGCATCTGAAGAATACCTGAAGAGACAACGAATGTTCCCAAAAGTGAGGGAGTGGACTTTAGCAGCAACTATAGACTTGGGGTTTGCTTTCTGCATCTAATTTGTTACTGGTTTTATGTTTATCTTAGTTTAGTATTTCAAGCTTATTATCATTGGTGGATTTGTTTACTGTTTTGGTTGCTCTCTTCCTTTTTTAAAAAATATACTTGCTCTCTTCATTTTTTTTTTCTCTATATATAAATTTTCCTTTTTCTCTTTTTGTGACTGTGTATGTGTATGCTTCTTTGTGTGATTTTGTCTGTACAGGTTTGCTTTTACCATTTGTCCTAGGGTTCTGTATGTCTGTTTTTATTGTTTTTTTTTTTAATCTTTATCTTTCTGCCTTTGCTTCTGAGCCATGTGGCTGGCAGGGTCTTGGTGCTATGGCCGGGTGTCGAGTGTGAACCTCTGACATGGGAGGGCAGAGTCCGGGACATTGGCTCACCAGAAACCTCCAACCCCACATAATATCAATCAGCGAGAGCTCTCCCAGAGATCTCTGTCTCAATACTAAGACCCAGCTCCACCCAACGGCCAGCAAGCTCCAGTGCTGGAAGCCCCAGGTCAAACAACTACCGACACAGGAACATAACCCCACCCATTAGCAGAGAGGCTGCCTAAAGTCATACTAAGTTCACAGACACCCCCAAAACACACCACCAGACACAGCCCTGCCCACCAGAAGGACAAGATACAGCCCCACCCACCAGAACACAGGCACCAGTACCCTCAACCATGGAAGCCTACACAAGCCACTGAACCAAATCACCCACAGGGGACAGATACCAAAAATAACAGGAACTATGAACCTGCATTCTCTGAAAAGGAGACCCCAAACATTGTAGTTAAACAAAATGAGAAAACAAAGAAATATGCAGCAGATGAAGAAGCAAGGAAAAACCCACCAAACAAATAAAGAGGAAATAGGCAGTCTACTTGAAAAAGAATTCAGAGTAATGATAGTAAAGATGATCAAAAATCTCGGAAATAAAATGGAGAAAATACAAGAAACATTTAACAAGGACCTAGAAGAACTAAAGAGCAAACAAAAACTGATGAACAGCACAATAAATGACATTAAAAATACCCTAGAAGGAATCAATGGCAGAATAACTGACACAGAAGAACAAATAAGTGACCTGGAAGATAAAATAGTGGAAAAAACTGCCACAGAGCAGAAGAAAGAATGAAAAGAAATGAGGACAGCCTCAGAGACCTCTGGGACAACATTAAATGTGCCAACATTTACAGGAGTCCCAGAAGAAGAACAGAAAAAGAAAGGGACTGAGAAAATATTTGAAGAGATTATAGTTGAAAACTTCCCTAACATGGGAAAGGAAATAGTCAATCAAGTCCAGGAAGTGCAGAGTCCCATACAGGATAAATCCAAGGAGAAACAAGTCAAGACACATATTAATCAAACTATCAAAAATTAAATTCAAAGAATAATATTAAAAACAGCAAGGGAAAAGCAATAAATAACATACAAGGGAAACCCCATAAAGTTAACAGCTGATGTTTCAGCAGAAACTCTGCAAGCCAGAAGGGAGTGGCATGACACACTTAAGTGATGAAAGGGAAAAACCTACAACCAAGACTATTCTACCCAGCAAGGATCTCATTCAGATTCGATGGAGAAATTAAAACCTGTACAGACAAGCAAATGCTAAGAGAATTCAGCACCATCAAACCAGATTTGCAACAAATGCTAAAGGAACTTCTCTAGGCAGGAAACACAAAAGAAGGAAAAGACCTACAGTAACAAACGCCAAACAATTAAGAAAATGGTAATACATACCAATAATTACCTTAAATATAAATGGATTAACTGCTGCAACCAAAAGACACAGACTGACTGAATGGACACAAAAACAAGACCCATATATATGCTGTCTACAAGAGACCCACTTCAGACCTAGGGACACATACAGACTGAATTGGAGGGGGGATGGAAAAAGATATTCTATGCAAATGGAAATCAAAAAAAGCTGGAGTAGCAATACTCATATCAGACAAAAGAGACTTTAAAAGAAAAACTTACATAAGACAAAGAAGGGCACTACATAATGATAAAGGGATCAACCCAAGAAGAAGATATAACAATGGTAAATATTTATGCACCCAACATAGGAGCACCTCAATACATAAGGCAAACGCTAACAGCCATAAAAGGGGAACTTAACAGTAACACAATCATAGTAGGGGACTTTAACACCTCACTTTCACGAATGGACAGATCATCCAAAATGAAAATAAATAAGGAAACACAAGCTTTAAATGATACATTAAACAAGATGGACTTAATTCATATTTATAGGACATTCCATCCAAAAACAACAGAATACACTTTCTTCTCAAGTGCTCATGGAACATTCTCCAGTATAGATTATATCTTGGGTCACAAATCAAGCCTTGGTAAATTTAAGAAAACTGAAATCGTACCAATTATCTTTTCTGACCACAACGCTATGAGACTAGATATCAATTACAGGAAAAAAATCTATAAAAAATAGAAACACATGGAGGCTAAACAATACACTACTAAATAACTGAGAGATCATTGAAGAAATCAAAGAGGAAATAAAAACAAATGACAATGAAAATACGACGACCTCAAACCTATGGGATGCAGAGAAAGTAGTTCTAAGAGGGAAGTTTATAGCAATACAATACTACCTCAGAAATAAGAAAAATCTCAAATAAACAACCTAACTTACACCTAAAGCAATTAGAGAGAGAAAAGAAAAACAAACCCAAACTTAGCACAAGGAAAGAAATCATAAAGATCAGATCAGAAATAAATGAAAAATAAATGAAGGAAACAATAGCAAAGACCAATAAAACTAAAAGCTGGTTCTTTGAGAAGATAAACAAAATTGATAAACCATTAGCCAGACTCATCAAGAAAAAAGGGAGAAGACTCAAATCAACAGAATTAGATATGAAAAAGGAGAAGTAACAACTGACACTGCAGAAATACAAAGGATCATGAAAGATTGCTACAAGCAACTATATGCCAATAAAATGGACAATCTGGAAGAAATGGACAAATACTTAGAAAAGAACAACCTTCCGAGACTGAATCAGGAAGAAACAGAAAATATAAACTGACCAATCACAAGCACTGAAATTGAAACTGTGATTAAAAATCTTCCAACAAACAAAAACCCAGGACCAGATGGCTTCACATGTGAATTCTATCAAACATTTAGAGAAGAGCTAACACCTATCCTTCTCAAACTCCTCCAAAATATAGGCAAGGGAGAAACACTCCCAAACTAATTCTATGAGGCCACCATCACCCTGATACCAAAACCAGACAAAGATGTCACAAAAAAAGAAAACTACAGGCCAATATCACTGATGAACATAGATGGAAAAATCCTCAACAAAATACTAGCAAACAGAATCCAGCAGCACATTAAAAGGATCATACACCATGAACATTGGGGTTTATTGCAGGAATGCAAGGATTCTTCAATATATGCAAATCAATCAATGTGATACACCATATTAACAAACTGAAGGGTAAAAATCATAAAATAATCTCAATAGATGCAGAAAAAGCTTTCGACAAAATTCAATACCCATTAATGATAAACACTCACCAGAAAGCGGGCATAGAGGGAACCTACCTCAACATAATAAAGGCCATATATGACAAACCCACACCAACATCGTTCTCAGTGGTGAAAAACAGAAACCATTTCCTCTAAGATCAGGAACAAGACAAGGTTGCCCACTCTCACTGCTATTATTCAACACAGTTTTGGAAGTTTTAGCCACAGCAATCAGAGAAGAAAAAGAAATGAAAGGAATCCAAATAGGAAAAGAAGAAGTAAAATTGTCACTGTTTGCAGATTACATGATATTATACATAGAGAAACCTAAAGATGCTACCAGAAAACTGCTAGAGCTAATCAATGAATTTGGTAGAGTAGCAGGATACAAAATTAATGCACAGAAATCTCTTGCATTCTTATACACTAATGACAAAAACTCTGAAACAGAAATTAAGGAAACACGCCCATTTACCATTGCAACAAAAAGAATAAAATACCTAGGAATAAACCTACCTAAGGAAACAAAAGACCTGTATGCAGAAAACTATAAGACACTGATGAAAGAAATTAAAGATGATACAAACAGATGGAGAGATATACCATGTTATCGGATTGGAAAAATCAACATTGTGAAAATGCCTATATTGCCAAAAGCAATCTACAGATTCAATGCAATCCCTATCAAGCTACCAATGGCATTTTTCACAGAACTACAACAAAAAATTCTACAATTTGTACAGAAACAAAAAAGAACCTGAATAGCCAAAGCCATCTTGAGAAAGAAAAATGGAGCTGGAGGAATCAGGCACCCTGACTTCAGACTATACTACAAAGCTATAGTAATCAAGACAGTATGGTACTGGCACAAAAAGAGAAATATACATCAATGGAACAGGATAGAAGCCCAGAGATAAACCCACACACATATGGTGACCTTATCTTTGATAAAGGAGGCGAGAATATACCGTGGAGAAAAGACAGCCTCTTCAATAAGTGGTGCTGGGAAAACTGAACCACTAGATATAAAAGAATGAAATTAGAACACTTCCTAACACCATACACAAAAATAAACTGAAAATGTATTAAAGACCTAAATGTAAGGCCTGATACTATAAAACTCTTAGAGGAAAACATAGGGAGAACACTCTATGACATAAATCACAGCAAGATCCTTTTTGACCCACCTCCTAGAGAAATGGAAATAAAAACAAAAATAAACAAATGGGACCAAATGAAACTTCAAAGCTTTTGCACAGAAAGAAAACCATAAACAAGATGAAAAGACAACCCTCAGAATGGGAGAAAATATTTGTAAACAGCAGACAAAGGATTAATCTCCAAAATATATAAACAGCTCATGCAGTTCAATATCAAAAAAACAAACAACTCAATCCAAAAATAGGTGGAACACCTAAATATACTTTTCTCCAAAGATATACAGATTGCTAACAAACACATAAAAGGATGCTCAACATCACTAATCATCAGAGAAATGTAAATCAAAAGCACAATGAGGTATCACCTCACACCGGTCAGAATGGCCATCATCAAAAAATCTACAATAAATTCTGGAGAGGCTGTGGAGAAAAGGGAACCTTCTTGTACTGCTGGTGGGAATGTAAATTGATACAGCCACTATGGAGAACAGTTGGAGGTTCCTTAATAAACTAAAAATAGAACTACCATATGACCCAGCAATCCCACTACTGGGCATATACCCTGAGAAAATCATAATTCAAAAAGAGAGATGTGCCACAATGTTCATTGCAGCACTATTTACAATAGTCAAGACGTGGAAGCAACCTAAGTGTCCATCGACAGATGAATGGATAAAGATGTGGCTCATATATACAATGGAATATTACTCAGCCATAAAAGAAACAAAATTGAGTTATTTGTAGTAAGGTGGACGGACCTAGAGTCTGTCATACAGAGTGAAGTAAGTCAGAAAGAGAAAAACAAATACCGTATGCTAACACATATATATGGAATCTAAAAAAAAAAAAAAAAGGTCAGAAGAATCTAGGGGCAAGATGGGAATAAAGATGCAGACCTACTAGAGAATGGACTTGAGGACACAGGGAGGGGGATGGGTAAGCTGGGACGAAGTGAAAGAGTAGCATTGACATATATACACTACCAAATGTAAAACAGATAGCTAGTGTGAAACAGCTGCATAGCACAGGTAGATCAGCTTGGTGCTTTGTGCTTTTGACCAGCTAGAGGGGTGGGATAGGGAGGGTGGGAGGGAGATTCAAGAGGGAGGGGATATGGGGATATATGTATACATATAACTGATTCACTTTGTTATACAGCAGAAACTAACACAACATTGTAAAACAATTATACTCCAATAAAGATGTTAAAAACAAAAAGAAAAAAAAAAAAAAGAGAGACAGTATAAGTATTTGCCCATCTAATCATACAATTTGTTCTGGATTTCTATCCAGTGTGTGAGGCCCTTTGGGATGTTTCCTGCCCACCTCACCCACCAGGAAAACTGTTTCTGGAAAAGGCTCTCTTCTGCCAGTAAGTAGCAGTATTAAAATATAATATAAAAATCACTGACAATAAACTGAAACTTTTAATGTGCCTTAAATCCTTAGTGAATACTAGCCTAAACCCACAGCAAACTGCTATAATTCTTTACAAAATAGGACAGTTCAAATAAGAGAAGCACTGTCAAATAATCAGAGAAAGATTTTCTGCCATTTATTTACTTTTCCTTTTTTAAAACCTAAAACCTAAACTATCTAATTTAAACTTCAAAACTAGATCCCAGATGTAAGCAGCTTTTATTCCCATTTTAGAGGAGGGTAAACTAAACTAGAGGGAGTTTAAATAACTTTTCCATGATCATATCTAGTAAATAGCAGAGACAAAATATAAGCCCAGGTCTCCTAACTCTTAGTCTAGTGTTATTTCAACTCTAATTCAGCTTATTTGACTAAAGGAATAATAATCTTAAAACTAGAAGATCCGTAATAGCCAACTTTTACAAGCTACGGATGTAACATTTCT
The DNA here is from genome assembly GCF_963924675.1 of Phocoena phocoena. Taxonomy (NCBI): domain Eukaryota; kingdom Metazoa; phylum Chordata; class Mammalia; order Artiodactyla; family Phocoenidae; genus Phocoena; species Phocoena phocoena. The sequence continues at coordinate 15,820,356 of NC_089228.1, forward strand.
GAATTTTAATATCCTCACGTATTCAAAAAGATAGTAATGCTTACTTTATAGATATTTAAGGAATAATGTTATGGGGAAGGGGAGGGGGAGGGAGGAGAAGGAGGAGGAGGAAGAGGGGGGGAGGGGGAGGAGAAATTTTTTTTTTAAAAGATGTGGATGTGTACAAAGGAGTAAGGGGAAAAAATTAAAGATTCAGGTATGTTCACTTCTCTGAATATAGTTATTCCCAGCATTCTTCCAGGGCTTTGGCTGCTTGTGGTCTTCCTGTCTCCTTATAATGTTTCCCTTTTTTGATTAAGTAAACTTCAACTGGATTTCTATCACCTGTAATCAGTATAATCTTAAAAAATAAAAAGTATCATTGTAGAATGTGTTAGGCTGAGTAATGGCTCCCAACAATATTCAAGTCCTAATCCATGGAATCTGTGAATGTTACCTTATAAAGGATGTGATTAATTAAGGATTTTGAAATAGGGAGATTCTCCTGGATTAACTAGCAGGGCCTAAATTTCTAAGAGGAAGGCAGAAGGAGTTTTGACTATAGAAGAAGGAAATGTTACAACTGAACAAGATGCTGCTGCATCTTCAAGCAGGGGAAGATGGAGGAAGGGGCTATGAGCCAATAAATGCAAGTAATTAGTTTTAGAAGCTGGAAAAGGCAAGGAAATGGATTCTTCCCTAAACCCAGTGTATTGGTCAGTCTTCTCCAGCGAAAAAGCACCAACACGATGCATAGATATAGATAGTGGTAGACATGGAGATACAGACATAAAAATATAGATAGATAGATATGCATATAGATACATAAATATATATGATTTATTATAAGGAAAGAGCTCATGCAATTACAGAAACTGACAAGTCCCAAGACTGGGAAGGTGAGTTGACAAGCTGGGGACTCAGGAGAACTGATGGTCTAATTCCAGTCTGAGTCTGAAGGCCTGAAAACCAGGAGAGCCAATGGTGGAGTTTCAGCCCAAAGGCCAGCAGGCTTACGATCCAGGAAGAGCTGATGTTCAGATCAAGTGAAAAGGCAGGAGAAAAGATGATGTCCCAATCCAAAGGCCATCAGGCAGGAAGATAATTATCTCTCACTTAGGAAAGGGTCAACCTCTTTGCTCTATTTAGGCCATCGACTGTATGGATGAGGCCCACTCACATTATGGAGGTCAATCTGTTTTACTCAGTCTACTGATTTAAACATTAATCTAATCCAAAACACTCTCACAGAAACACCCAGAAAAATGTTTGACCAAATATCTGGGCACTCCATGGTGTGAACACAATGAAAGGGATTTTGCACTTCTCACCTCCAGCACAGTCAGAGAATAAATGTGTAGTGATTTAAGCCCCTAAGATAAAAGTAATTTTTTACAATAGCCATAGAAAACTAATTTCATAGAGGATAAAGAGAAATTAAGAAATGGTACCAGAAGGGACACATAAGGTGGAAAATCCTCATGAAGATACTGAAATTAGAATAAATTAGAAACAATTACCTGAGGACCTTCATCTACCTTGTATGTGGCTAAGAACACAACTAATAACTCCAGCAATCCCACCCTAATTAAAGGGTGTTATGAAAATGTGGTTATAACTTCCTTGGCACTTTCTACCCCACTTCCCAATTAGCCATGAGCACTAGACAAAGTTCTTAGTGGTAAAAGTTTTCATGAATGAAATCATGCTACAAGAACAGGTAGTGTTGAAGAAACAAACCGATAACTTATGGACAAATTAACTGCATAACATTGAATACTAGGAATTTGGAGTCTGATTATTGTTGACTTAGAGCACTGCTTGGTGACACTCCCACTGATACTGACCCAACAAAAATAGAATGTTGCTTTGATTGCCAATTTGGGTCTTCAAACTTAAACTTCAAACATGCATAGTTCAGGCAATGTGCTATATTCAGCCTACATGTCTTGGTAGTCACATTGGCTTGAATTGCCCATGCTTTCTACTTCTAGATAAGATAGAGGGAGGTTTGAGGATATTTGAAACAATGCAAGGATCTCAGTGATTGTGTTATGAGGACACCCAGGATGACCTCTGTAAGCTGTATTTAATTCCAGGAATGTGCAAAATGAAAGGATGTAAAGAGAAGGAACAGAAACAAGGTGGTAGAAAGCCCTGAAGATAAGGATACATTTGAACTCTCGGTGTATACATCAACTCTCTCAATGCCCATATTTCGGCACAGAGCCTCTGCCATGGATGCAGTTTTCTTACAGGAAATACCCTGAAAGTGTTCAAGGAGGTCAAAGTTAACAGATGGAATTTTTTAGTATCTAGAGCAGGGTTCAGCTAAGGTTGATTAAGCTGTTTCTTTTTTTTTATACTTAATGCTTGATATGTCAACAAAAGGCTGTATTCAATTCCTCGGTGACTTGCTCTGCTAGCTCAGGCATTAGGCCAATTTCCTCAGATAGAACAAACCTCTCTTTCACCCACATGTTTGCTCAAGAGTTGACTGCATTGGTTTTTACATGAGTGAAATGTTTGTTGCACTCTATTTATATTTTGTGGCAAGTTGCCTTTTCAAAATGTGTTTTGTTTAATACTGGATCTCAGGACATGGCTGAAGCACATTTTTTGTGCCCTACTGACCAGAAATAAGAATTTATTTAAGAGGGAGACGCAAGAGGGAGGAGATATGGGGATACATGTATATGTATAGCTGATTCACTTTGTTACAAAGCAGAAACTAACACACCATTGTAAAGCAATTATACTCCAAAAAGATGTTAAAAAAAAAAAAAGAATTTATTTAAGTACTCAAATGTCCATGCTATTTTAAGAGGAACATCATATCTGGCTTACTGAGGTGGTTTGTAGAAAATTTGGACTCTCTATTGTTATTTTTTTTCACATATCTTAAGGGCAGGATGGATCATTTTTACAACTGAGTGAAAAATACATCATGAAATTTCTTGTATTTAGCATACATTGTGCCTTCTAAGGGATATCATTAATTGAATACTTAGAGGTTCTGGAATTAAATCAAATGTCATTATACGTTTTCAGGACTTTCTTAGGACTAGAAAAATTTGAATTTTGTGAAATAAGGTATTGTATATCTTAATTGAACCTAACTAAAATCTAGTCTAAGACTCTTTTTTTTTTTTTCCCCTGAAGAGGAGCGTTTTTTTTTTAAACATGAAAGAATCATTCTAAGATAAAGGAAGAAAAAAAGACGCAGATGATAACTGCTAGAGTGTGTGAATTTACACATGGATGACCACCAAGTATACACACTGGAGTCACCTAGACAGTTCTGATGCTCACTGGGTGTTGACCTGTGAGAATGAATGGCAGTAGTCCATCAACCATGAGGCTTTCACATGAGCAGCCTCAACTGGCACTTTGGGGAACTCCCACTTGTCCTGGTACTTATATGCTAACCAAGACTCTTAATTTTGAGAGAGTTGGCAAAAGGATGTAGAAGAATTAATTAGTAATCAATTAGTAATGCTATGATAGAATCATAAAATGAAATGACTTCTATGGAAGGAACAGTACTTTGGGATTGAGAACATGTGGCAAATTTAATTCTCTGCTCTCCTCTAGGGCCATGGAAATGTTGGTAGAATTAGTGAGTAAACTGCAGCAGCCACAAAGCAATCACTGTAACTGAAGATTTTATTGACAAGAGGAAAGCTGATACTTTACATGATGATTGGTTTTCTAATTAGGAAGGAAACCATACTGAAAGATACTGGCTCACAAAATTAAAGGACAATCTTAAGAGTCCAGAGCATATTAGAAAACAATTTGAGTTACTTTTAAAATGTATTTGAAACATGCACTGAGAGCTTGAACATGGATGAAAATAAGAATTAATTTATCATCCAAAGACCGTTTGTGAAGAGTTTGAGACTGTTGCCTAAATTGATGGTGGCAACTTAGAAAAAAATGCCTTTTTAAAAAGTTTGCTCCAATTTTGGGGTAATACAGCAAAAATGATTCACATACATGTAAAAATAAATTGAAAGTATTGTAAACATATTTATCAAATTTTAATTATGAGTATAAATTTTTAAATGCATTTACCTAAAAAACTTTTAAATGAAAGTTTGAAAATAATCAAAAAAAGTGCCTGTTTCACCTAAACCCTGATACTAATAAAGCAGTTTGATTGGCATACAAATGTGAAAGAAGAATTCGAATAATAATCAAACATCTTTCATCCATGAACATTATCACCAGCAAAGTATATAACCATAATCAATAATGGTTATAGAAAGAGTGCACTGTAAATCAGAGTGTAAAAGTGCTTCGAATTTCAGTCAATCAATGCTTCCAAAAGTAATACAGGCAGCATTTTCATTAACTTAAGTGATCTGCAGAAAAATGGTTTTAATTTCCATTTAATATTCTTTACCATGTCTATGACCTTCAAACATGTAAACAGTAAAAGATGAAACATAAAATATGTTATGAGAGAAAATTGTATCCTATTACTCGTTGACATAATTTCAATTGTTAAAAGATCTATAATACATCCAACTATTTTTTAAAAAAAAACTTTCATCATCCTAATCGGCATAACCTCACGTCCAGTGACATCTTCTCTGTATCCTCCCTTCCCCAACCCTGCCTTTATAACACACACTCTGATATCCATTTGGGAAATACAGATTTTATTTCCAAAAGGGAAAGAAACAGTTTGTTTCTTGTGAAATATAAAATTGACAGGAAAACATGGACACATAGGTAACAAGTATTATTCAACATAAATCTGTTCCTCTTCTATTCTGTCATTACAGCTAATCATCTTTTTGAGTAATTTTTTTTAGTGTCCAAACATATTTATTACTTTGTTAGGAGTGTTAATGACATTGTGTGGTTTTTTTAAAGAAAATGTCCATACATTTTTAGAAATGCAAAGTTTGTCAGAATATCATTGAGAAGAAGAGGATCTGTGAATTCAGGGACGGGGAATGCCAACATTGGTTGAAAGAACACACCAAAAGACTTTCAGTTAATCAAATGTGTATGTAGAATCTACTTTGGGGCTAGAACTGTACAATGCAAAGATTGACCCTCACTGTAAACTATGAACTTTAGTTAATAACAATTTATTAATATTGGTTGATTGTGAAAAAATATACCACTCTAATGCAAGATGTTAATAATAAGGAAAACTGTGTGGATGGGGGGAAGGCAAAGGGAGTGTCTGTCCTATCTGCTCAATTTTTCTATAAAGCTAAAACTTTTCTGAAAAATAAAGACAGTGTAACAAATTGACATTAGTATCATAGTCATGGCACTTTCACTTTTGCTCTTAAAAATATATATTTTCAGTTCATTTTTTTAAAAAAATAAATTTGTATTTATTTACTTTTGGCTGTGTTGGGTCTTTGTTTCTGTGCGAGGGCTTTCTCTAGTTGCGGCGAGCAGGGCCCACTCTTCATCGTGGTGCGCGCGCAGTGCGCGGGCCTCTCACCATCACAGCCTCCCGCTGCGGAGCACAGGCTCCAGATGCGCAGGCTCAGTAGTTGTGGCTCACGGGCCCAGTCGCCCCGCGGCATGTGGGATCTTCCCGGACCAGGGCTCGAACCCCTGTCCCCTGCATTGGCAGGTGGACTCTCAACCACTGCGCCACCAGGGAAGCCCTTCAGTTCATTTTTTTTTTTTTAACATCTTTATTAGGGTATAATTGCTTTACAATGGTGTGTTAGTTTCTGCTTTATACCTTCAGTTCATTTTTGTTATTCTTAAGTCACCTGTTTTTTTCATCAGATCCATTAAAATCTGATGGGAGATTTTTTTTTTTTTTTTTTTTTTTTTGGTTTTTGGTGTTCTGTAATTTCACTCTTATTTGTCTAGGATGGATTTATTTTTATTTGTCCTATTTAACATTTTGGAATTCGGGAATTTAAGAATTAATGTCTCTCACCTCATCTTGATATTCTTGACAATTTCTTCTTGAATACTCCTTGGTCTCCACTGCCTCCTTCTGGATCTCCAATGGACCTATCTTTAAACTTGTTATTCTGTCCACTGTGTCTCAGTCTTCTTTTCTATTTTATCTTTTTGTCTTTAACATCTATCCTGGGTAATTCAGATCTATCTTCTGGTTTATAAATTCTTTCTTCATCAGTGTTTAATCTGATGCTTAACATATCCACTGAGCTTGTGTTTTAATTATTATACTTTTCGAATTTTTCTTTTTTTATCAAACACCGCTGGTCAATTTTCATAATGAAACATTTGCTTCTTCTTACATATCATCTTTCACATCTTTAAAATGGTTAAACCCACTTATTTTATGTTTCGTATTGAACATTCTACTACCTATACGTTCTATAGGATTGATCCACTATTCCTGCTGACTTTCAAAGTGGTTTGTTTCCTTGTTATTTATTTGCCTATTTATTTGTAAATTCATACTTGTAACTCTAGCTATGAAAACAGTTTGAAGATTTTTTTTGTTTACTACTGCCTTTTTTTTTTTTAGAAAAAAAAACTTCTGTTTGCTTCTGCCAAGTGTTCATGATTTTCAATCCATAACTGCTTGAAACTAAATTTTTACTTGAGCTTACACAAGTAATATGTATTTCCTGAAATTTATGTGCTTCCTGACTTTTCTTTAGGAATTATCAGAAAAGCTATTGCCAAGATAGACACACGCCTGCATAATCTGCTGTGGAGGGACAAAATTGTTTCCTAGTTTACTCTCTGAGCACATCACTCTCTTGAGGACCTAGCTTTCTGTTGGGTGATGCAGCCTTCCTCTTTCTGAGGCACAAGGCTTTGTCTCCTGATGAGAAATGAATGAATTTGAATGTGATTCATTAAAATCCTGGTTTGAGGTCACCCAGAAACGGTCATTTCTGGCCTCTGAGTAGTCTGCTCTATTTTATAATCAGCTTATGTATGAAAAAGATATCCTTTTACAAAACCTGATCAAGTGCTTTTTGGTGCTGTACCCAAAACAGCCTGAAGACTATCTACCATAAAATATAAGTTTATATAAGAATAGTCTAGGGCTTCCCTGGTGGTGCAGTGGTTGAGAGTCCGCCTGCTGATGCAGGGGACACGGGTTCGTGCCCCAGTCCGGGAAGATCCCACATGCCATGGAGCGGCTGGGCTCGTGAGCCATGGCCGCTGAGCCTGCGCGTCCGGAGCCTGTGCTCCACAATGGGAGAGGCCACAACAGTGAGAGGCCTGCGTACCTCAAAAAAAAAAAAAATCTACAAACAATAAATGCTGGAGACGGTGTGGAGAAAAGGGAACCCTCTTGTTGGTGGGAGAGTAAACTGATACAGCCACTATGGAGAACAGTATGGAGGTTCCTTAAAAAGCCAAAAATAGAACTACCATACGACTCAGCAATCCCACTACTGGGCATATACCCTGAGAAAACCATAATTCAAAAAGAGTCATGTACCAAAATGTTCAGCGCAGCTCTATTTACAATAGCCAGGACATGGAAGCAACCTAAGTGTCCCATCGACAGATGAATGGATAAAGAAGATGTGGCACATATATACAATAGAATATTACTCAGCCATAAGAAGAAAATAAATTGAGTTATTTGTAGTGAGGTGGATGAACTTACAGTCTGTCATACCGAGTGAAGCAAGTCAGAAAGAGAAAAACAAATACTGTATGCTAACACATATAAATGAAATCTAAAAAAAAAAAATCGCCATGAAGAACCTAGGGGCAAGACGGGAATAAAGACACAGACCTACTAGAGAATGGACTTGAGGATACGGGGAGGGGGAAGGATAAGCTGGGACAAAGTGAGCGAGTGGCATGGACATATATACACTACCAAATGTAAAATAGATAGCTAGTGGGAAGCAGCTGCATAGCACAGGGAGATCAGCTCAGTGCTTTGTGACCACCTAGAGGGGTGGGATAGCAAGTGTGGGAGGGAAGGAGATGCAGGGGAAGAGATATGGGGACATGTGTATATGTATAACTGATTCACTTTGTTATAAAGCAGAAACTAACACACCACTGTAAAGCAGTTATACTCCAATAGAGATGTTTTTAAATTAATTAATTAATTTTTAAAAATTAAAAATAAATAAATAAAAGGCTGTTTTATGAGCAAGTTGTGCAACACGATTTTGCTTTGGCTTTGAACAAGTCCCAATGTCACCTTTACTCTTTTATCAAGAGCTGCATTTTATTTGCCTGAGCAACCATGGAAACCTTGTGTCCATGGGTTTGTACTACAGTGTGTCCTCGTGACTTTCCACTACAGAGGATAGGAGGTTGATCACAGTAACTGTAGCATTATACCTAATTTCACAGTACAGCTTTTGTATTATTAGTATAAATGTGTTTTTCCACTCCAGAGTGTGTTCCGCATGGGTTATTTCCTCATTGATGATGGTAGTAATTTAACAGGACTTGAAACTGGATTATTTTCTGTAGGAAGACTGATTTGGGCCAAGATGGTTAAGAGGTGAACACAATGAGAAAAGGGCTTACTGAAGAAAGTGATTAATGTTTAATTGCTAAGAAGTGTCTATTTCTTCAAATATATTATGGATCAACAGTACCACTAAGAAATGTCTATTGCTTTGAATTATTTACAGATCAACAATAATTATCTTTAACTATCAACCACTGTTGGGACTTCAGTACCCAGTGTTGTTTTAGGAAAAAATAAAGTCCTAGTGTCTAGTATTCTAATGTTGACTTAAAAATCAAACACTTCTTACTAAACTGATGGGATGCCCAATTTAAACTCATACTGCTGAGGCCAACTTTCATAAGATTAAATTTAAAACCAAAGAAGTAACCAGGCATGAACTCTCTTTCAGCCTTTTGAATGTGCCTTGCTCTCTCCTTCCATAGTGACTTTATATATAGTTTTCTCTGCTAAAAATAGTCTCCATGCCTCTCTAGTCCTCCTACTATATTATTCTCTCATATCTAGGAAAGTCCTACCTGACCTTCAGATTTCACCTCATATTCACAGGGGAGGAGTCCCTGACTGTTTAGGACAAATAGCTATCCTCTCGTGGAACCATGTATTTCTCCTTTGCAGACAGCAATTGTAATTTTACATTTGTTTGAGTGACAACTTGATTAAAGAGTGTCTCTCTTATTGGACCCAAAGTTCCCTGAAAGACATGGATCTATTTCTTCTGGGGTAACTATCGTATCCCAGAAGTCAAGCCCAGTGCCTGATGCAGAGTGAGTGCCCAATATATATTTGCTGAATTGATAAACTAATCAATGATTAAATAAACCACCTAGCATCACAGTACAAAAATGATTCCTATGCCTCAATTCTTATAACCTTGTTCTTAGAAGCAAAATCAACCATCTTCAACCACAGGGCAGCTACTAATATAAGTAAGCAGTTTGTGCTATCCAGTAGAACATTCTCTGATGATGGAAATGTTCATTTATTTCCAATATCATCCTGCAATGTCCAATACAGTAGTCACTAGCTACATATAGCTAATAAGTACTTGAAATGTTGGCTAGGGCAACTGTGGAAGTGAATTTTATACTTTATTTAGTTTTAATTAATTTTAATTTTAATAGCTGTATGTGGCTAGTAGCCATTGCATTGGAAAGCATAGGATGGTTATTAGGTTTAAAGTTGCTTCTCCTTTAGCTGAAAAATCCAGCCAAAGACTCTAGGCATGCTGGTGGGAGATAAAATTTCATGATTAGTTAAGTCAAATAGAAAAATAAAACCACTCTCAACTTTTATAGATAAGACTGAATCTCATCAATAGCAGGAAAGACTTTCAGAAAAAAGAAAGTAATAACATAACTCTGTTTCTGAATTTTCATTGTGTCCTCCCTCACCTTAACTGAAGTCAGGCACAGCTGATGAGGCACTATCCCTGCCTTTTACAGCTTTTTCACTTCCCACCCATCTTCCAAAATGCTGTTCCGACCTCACACTTTCAAGTGAACTTCTCCTGGTAATTCCAACACACAATGAACTCTCACTCCCTAATTTGCCTTGCATTTCCTGGGATGTTCAGAAAGCCCTTTCTTTATTATATGTTTTATTTAAGGCAGCTGGGAAAGAACTCTTAAATTAGATTAACCTTTTGGGTTAATAGGCTTCTTCTTATTCATAACTAACACAATGAAGAAAGAGTTAGCTCAATAACTTGAAAGGATTATTGCACTTCTGAGAAAGCCTAACCAATACACTGGTTGTTATTTACCCTCTAGGAGGAATTGGCCACAGATGTGATTTCAAATGAACAAGGATATATTTAATTTTATTTTCACCTTTGGCCTGTCTGAAATATGTTCACACTACTGACTACATCTTCCTTGCTTAAAATTCACTCTTCTATTGGCTTCTGTGACATACTTAACCTTACTTTCTTCCCCACTTCTCTGCAATTCTCTATTTCCTTTGCTTGATATCTAGCTCCTCTTTTCTGCTAACAAATTTGAGGCATTGACCCCAGGTGCATTTCTCTGCATCGGTCCTCATTCTGCTCTTTCCTTTAAATGTTTCTCCCAGATAGCACATTCTGCACATATTTTCTATCGCTATCAAATTTTATCACATCATGTCTAAACTCCAATAATCTCCAGACAATGGAAATTCCCTGATTATAATGTTAGTCCCTGTCTAATTCATCCCAATATTGTTCCAGCATTGTCTTCTGTAAGCGCTATACTTATCAGATCACTTCACTGCTGAAGTAGTGATAGTCATTTCTTAATATCTGGAATCCCAGGTTCCAAGTCCACTATGTGACTTTTGAGAGCTTTGAACCTTTATCCACACTCCCTGAGGAGCCAATCGTAACTGCTGCTGCTGCGATTTATTATGAATCATCTGTTCACGCTAGATGATTTTTTCTATAAACAATAAGCACACCATACTAGTTGCTTCACTACCAAGCCTTTCCACATGCTCGATCTCCTCATATGTCTGTATTCCTCTGTATAGCCTGCCTACCTCATTCCTCAAGGTCATGCTTGGCTTATGTTCTACACATAAGATTTTTCTAATTACTTGAAATTCCAGGATATTTTTCTACCTCAGCAATTCAAAATCAAATGTCCTTAGGGACAAGGCACATAAGAGTGAAATGGGCAACATAATTTAAATAAAAGCATACTTTTGTATACTGAGCATGGAGGACTATAATTTCTCCCTGGAAACTGGCTCTCATTTTAATCTAAAACACAAGGATCTGCCAAATTCTTATATTTTTTTCCCTCGCTCTTACTGGAGACACACATAGAGGAACCAATTTGCTCTATATAAGAGAAACAGCAGCACAGTTGTTATGATCAAAAGCCACTTATATTCAGCCCTGGTGTCAGAAAGGCAATAGGGATTGGTGGAGACTGTGGCAACATGAGAAGCACATGCTTAGTCTAAAGGGCACCTCACTTAATTAGCATCAGCTAGTTACCATGGGAAAATATGGATATAGTGTGGTAGATAATATTTTCAGGAAAATCTAGGAATCCTATCACCATGCAGAATAAACCAAAAGTAGCTATGCATGAGAGGTAATGTTCTTACACTAATTTGCCTTCTCTCTTGATACTCATAGTCAGGATGCATTTAAATACTACATAATACTATTAGACATTACAACCTAGTTGCTACATATGTTAGATCTCCCTTCACAAATAGATCCTAAGGTCCTTGAGAACACAGTTCATGGTTTGTACATGTTTTTAATCTCCCTCAGTGTGTGGCACAGTGCCAGGCCCATGAAAATCAAAGTGACACTGTGATTTATTAGCTGTTTATTTTTACCTTGGCTTGTGCCAAAATATAACCTTAGATGAAATCACAACCTTTCTATATCTATTTCATATCAATAATAAGAAAAATGTATATGAATGGTACATTATATATGCTCAATATTACTGAATGAATGATATTCATCAGATTAAACAGATTTATGAGTTATTATGAGACAAAGGTGTTAGAGTGGTTTTTTAAACTTCAAAAGCTATTTTCATAACATCATTGGTGGGATACTAAGTCACTCCCTAGTTAATGTTTGGGACCAGCCAAATGACTAGGATTTGGTAATTAGAATAAGAACCATACTGTATTGGATCTAACTAAAATGCTCTGTCATAGAAGTATAGATCTGAAATAATGATAGTCACAGCAAACAAATGTGTATCTCAAGTGAAAGAGAGAAGTAGGAAAAACTGCTCAAGATGTTAAAGAAAAAGCATATATAATGTCCCTGTATATAGCCTCTATGTTATATACTTTCTATAGTACTCATAGGTCTTCCTTTTTTTTTAAGATTTATTTATTCATTTTATATTTTATTATTGCTGCGTTGGGTCTTTGTTTCTGCACACGGGCTTTCTCTAGTTGCGGTGAGCAGGGGCTACTCTTTGTTGCAGTGTGGACTTCACATCACGGTGGCTTCTCTTGTTCCAGAGCGCGGGCTCTAAGCACGTGGGCTTCAGTAGTTGTGGCTCGTGGGCTTCAGTAGCTGTGGCTCGCGGACTCTAGAGCGCAGGCTCAGTAGTTGTGGCGCAGGGGCTTAGTTGCTACGCGGCATGTGGGATCTTCCCGGACCACGGCTTGAACCCGTGTCCCCTGCATTGGCAGGTGGATTCTTAAGCACTGCGCCACCAGGGAAGTCCTCATAGGTATTCTTAAAACTACTCTGTATACCGGAAGAGTAAAAATGAAAAAAGGAAGCCTCAGAAAATCTTTTGATCTTTTCAACTTTTTCCCTGTCAAGTCTATACTTTAGAGCATATTTACAATTATAAAAATGGGCTGCCATTTACTAAATGTCAAAAATAGTTCACCTCCAACTGGGCTCAGTTTGACACTTAAAACTGCCAAAAACTTATCAGTCATAAAAATACCTAATTATCATGGGCAGCACTTGATAGGTTAATGTATGTTGACTAGTTTATTATGGCCACCCCTTCTTGGGACTCTTTGTATGTGTTAATGTTTGTTGTATTTCAAAATGAAGACTCGTTTTATTTCCATTACCTACAGGAAACTTTTCAGAGATGCCTGATTTCCCACGAGATTTATGTTCAAATAAATTGAATATACTACACACACTCTAGGTAAAGCTTTCTCATTGTTGACATGTTTTTTTAATATCAGAAACTCAAATTTTACATTAACATCACAGATGTGGATTTATTAATTTAAATGTATATTGGACATTACTATCTATAAAAATAACTGTTGACTGCCTTGTGAATTTATTGGAATACCTGTGTGTTAGTGTTCTTGGTCCAAAACTTTGGAAGTTTGCAAAATACATATATGTCTGGGTGGGGTTGTGAGAGGTGTGAGAGTACTTTGGATTTTTATAATGTCCTCCACTTATTTCGTCCTCAATGAGTAGTAAAGGAAAAAAAAGTGGTATACAACAGAAAGAAAGGAAGAGAGAAAAGTCCAGGTATGCCCCATCCCCACGAATAACCAGGGCACGTGATCAATTTTACTTCCTTGATATTTCTAGAAATCCTGTCTGTCCCTATCCATTTTTAACAACCCTGCTTCAGTTCTGTCCTCAATTATTGGGCCATAATAACGAACCCTGAAGTGTGGCTTCCTACCTCAATTATATCACTAGTCCCTCTATTATGACAGAACACACCACAATCAACACAATCAATTGATCTATCGTCTATCCATCCATCCATCCATCCATCCATATATCTATCTATCTATCTATCTATCTAAATATATAGCAAAAACTTGGCCCCAATCTACCTTTATAATTCCTCTCATTTTCCAACTTCCATTTTTGAGTTCTATAATTTCTAAACTCACAGTAGTTACCCCACAGGAACCATGTCATTTCACATATCCATGATTTGTTTATTCCAAATACTCTGCCTGAAATTCCATTCCATGTCTTCTTCACCTAAATAACTATTTCCTAATATTCAAAATTCATTATTGGTCAACATCCATCCCAAGTAGCCTGCCCTATCCTTCTTCCCACATTGCACACCCAGACTAGATTAAAGCTATATCTTTGTGTGTCTTTAACACCCTGTGTTTACCCCTGTCGCTTAAGTTTCCACACGGCATAAGATCCATGAGGACAGCAAACATGCCTACATCATTCTAGGCTATATTCTTGTGCCTAGGGCTGTGCTTTTCATATAGTAAGACTCCAGTAAATGTTTACTGAATGAAATAATGAACATGTATCATGATACATCTGTTGCTCATGTGAATAAGTGATAAGACCTGTAAGATACTAATTTTGCTACGTTCCCTGTTGATAAGACCTCACCTATCCCTTTACGTATCCCCACCCAGGACCTAATATAGAAACTGGTATTCAGCAGGTGCTTAGTAAATTTGTGTTGAACTGATCTATCCCTTTATTTCTTTCTTTTTTTCTTTTCTTTGTTTTGGGCCGCACCACACAGCTTGCGGGATCTTAGTTCCCCGACCAAGGACCGAACCTGTGCCCCCTGCAGTGGAAGCACAGAATGCTAACCGCTGGAGCACCAGGGAATTCCCTCTTTTTGTTTCTTCAGGCTGAGTTCTGATCCTTTTTCCCCCAACCATTTACCACTCGCATCTCTATTTCTCTCCATGTCTTCTGGCACCTACTTGGAAATAAAGTGAGAGAAGACGACAATCATTGTAGAACCTGATACACTTAACCTCACAGAAAGAGAAGTTGGAATGGAGGACACAAGGACAGGCCCATCTATTTGAGAATACAGCTGAAGGAAAATTGACCTGGGCATTCGACTCCAGGACAAATGGGCCACACCAGTTATCTAGAAATTCTAGAGAGTTTCCATCAAGACTTGTCCACCTCTTCAATGTCGTATGGTGCTAGGTAAAGAACACCAGTCTCAGAAAGTATTTCCTGTGGACCATGACTTTTCCAGCCTGTCACTCTGTCTCCCTGTTGCATTATCAGTGAGGAGGATAGAAGACTGGCCTAGGAAAGAAATATGCCAAAAACAAAGGGAAGGCACGGAGAGTCACAGAAACCCCTACTAATATGATTGGTTTCTTCTTGCAAACTTATGGTTCTCTATCTAGTCCCAATCATAATGAAAACCCATAAAATGAAAGAATTAGGGATTCCTAGTACATTGTGAGGGTGAAATGGCATAATTGCTGCCCACAACACAGCAAATACCCAGGAATGAACTAATCATTATGGTTGTTGTTCATGTATTGAAAGGGGTTTATACTCAACTCAAGAACAATATAGCATCTCTGACAGCCTCTGCTTAAACATATTCAGGCTCAAAGTCTAGGCTCTGGACCAGAGTTTTTTCAAGAGCAGCACTATCGACATTTTGGGCCAGATAATCCTTTATTGGGGGGCTTTCCTGTGTTTTGGAGGATGTTTGGCAGCATCCCTGGCCTCTACCCACTAGATGTCAGTAACTACATCTTCCATTGAGTAATGGCAATCACCAAATATCTGCTAGAGGCAACATTTCTTCCAGCTGAGAACACAGGTCTAGGGTACCTTTTTCTTCACTATCATAAACTTCTATTGTTTAAACCATTCTTTCTTTTATTGAACTAAAATATGCTTCTTTGTAATCATGGCCCATAGATACATAGCTACATAGCATATACATGTTACATAGCTATAGAGCATATACATGTCTTTCACAAGTCAGATATTTAAGGATGAGGCTTTACATGCTATGGAAACTAGAACCTTGTGAAATTGGAGTAGCCTGTCGAAGGCTTGCCCTCCCGAAATCACACATAAATGTGCAATAAACATTCACTTTCATACCCAGATCTTTCTGGAGAGCTACAGTAAAGTGATAGTGATAAATTAAAAAGTAATCTAAAACAAACACTGGAAAAGCATTACAAATATATATATTAATCATAATCCTTAACTCCCTAAGATAATTTTAAAATTACTGTGAGTTAAAAAGTGAAAGAACTAATATATTAAGTTTATAGAGCTGAAGATGAAGCGAATAATATTAAGCTTCAATTATACTGTATTTTCTTGGTACAGCGAACAGATAAAAGTTTTGAGCCCTGACTTATCGTAGGATGATATTAAAATGGTGCCTGAATATCCATTAAGAAAATAACTATTTTTAAAAGAAACCTGTACATCCTATCTCCCAAGGATTTTGTTTTGTTATCTGGTAAGGCAGTATTAAGATTAGTTACTATAGAATACTTTAGATGTGTTAGGAATTGTGCTTAGGGCTAGGTTTATTCATATTGTCACAAAACAACCTTATAAGAAGAGTACTATTAATTTCTGTACCAACCAGTATAGGCTGGAATTTACAGTGGTAACAAATAATCTCAAATTTTCAATGTCCATTTTGAGTTGGAAAAGGGCTTCAGAATTATCTTCTTCTTACTTCAGGACACAAGATGATAGGCCTTCTCTATCTGGAACATTGTGATTGTAAGGGAAAGAAAGATTTTGAATTTCACAAGCACTTTTAAAGACTTCCACTCATGTTTCACTGGGCAAAGCAAGTTACCTGGCCACACCTAACTTCAAGGGGCCTGAGAGAAGCTGTGGTTGTATCAGGTGCTCACAGGAAAAGGACTACAAATATCTAAACATTAATCACCACCACATTATCCCCATTTTACAGATGAGAAATCTGTCACTAGATGGTTAATTAACCTGGTCACAAATGTAGTATGTTAGAACAGGGATTTGAACCCAGATGTATCAATTTTGCTACATAACAACCACGTCCCTCTCCACTCCCCTCCCCCCAGATAGAATTAATGGCTTAAAATAAAATTTTCAGACGGTTTATCATTTTAAGACTCATGGTTCATGAGTCTGTGGGTTGGCCATTTGGACTAGGCTCATGTGAATGATTCTTTCCATCAGGCTTGGTTATTTTGGTTTAGATCATTCATGTGCTTGTGGTCGGCTGCCATGTCTGTTGGGAGCTGGCTGGTCTAAGACGGTTCAGTTAGGACTGCTCATCTCTGTTCCACATGGTATCTCATCCTTTAGCAAGGTAACCCAGGCTTGTTCTCATGGCTATGGTGGCAGAATAATGAAAGAAGGACAGGAAACATGCAAGACTAGTGTCCCTAGCTTTGCTTCTGTCACATTCTATTGGCCAAAGCCAATCACAAGGCCAACCAGGTTCAGTGGCTGAAGAAATAGATTCCACCTCTTGATGGAAGGGGCTGTGAGAAATGAACTTGCAAAGAACATTGATAAAGGCAGAGGCAATCTGGTTTAAAAGCCTATGTTCTTAACACTATGTTACAGTGCAATGATTGTTTCCTCTAATTCAGTGATATAGTTCAATGGCACTCCCCTGAATCTCTCTTTGTAAAATCTTATGACCTATTCTGTGTTTTTTTAACAGTCCATTTCCTTTTAATTCTTTTACAACACCTACAGAACAATATCAAAGACAAATAAAACAAGCAAGTGGTACACTGCATCTAATTATTTCTCTTCAAAACAGCTGCAAAAATGCACATCTAGTAATTATCCATATGGTGATGCTATTTCAACATTTCAGAACTCTCAACTGGAGCTGAAATATGATAAAAAGCAAGTCACTATCATGTCAAGCAGTGATATTAAATGGGAACTATTAACAAGATACTGAATTGGTGCTGTTAAATTTCCTGGTGGTTCGCAGAAGTAAATGTTGCTAGCTAGAGTTACTCTCCATTTTGAAAAATCAACTCGTCATAAAGTCCTTCTTACTCCTATCTTGTAGAATTAAGAACTATTTCTTCAAAGTCTTTGGTGGGGGAAGCATGGCAGCATAAATTAAGTTAGGCAGAGTTAGGTTCTGTATCCTAATATCACGATATAATAATTGACTGACTTCAGGTAAGTTATGGAACATCTATGACTCAGTTCCCACATCTGTAAAATGTGGATTATCGGGCTTCCCTGGGGGCACAGTGGTTGAGAGTCTGCCTGCTGATGCAGGTGACACGGGTTCGTGCCCCGGGCCGGGAAGATCCCACATGCCGTGGAGGGGCTGGGCCCGTGAGCCACGGCCGCTGAGCCTGCACATCCGGAGCCTGTGCTCCTCAACGGGAGAGGCCACAACAGTGAGAGGCCCGCATACCGCAAAAAAAAAAAATGAGGATTATCATAGTAGCTATTTCCTATGTTTCTTAGAAGGAGAGACAGAACAATGCACAAAGCCTTGCATACAGTAATTGTTCCATAAATGTTTGTTCTGATTGGAGCAGTCTTCTTTCCAGTAAGAATGGTAATCAGGACACATTTAGAAATTTAAGGTAAAAAAGAAAAATTGATGTTTAAACCATGAAACTATTTTCCAGTCCTAAGGAAACTTTGAAAGCCAATGATTTTTAAAATTCATGGAAGTAATTTAGATTAGCCAACTTTCAGGTAATTTCTAGTCTACCTCAAAGTTATGTAAATAATAATAAGAAATCACTTCCATCTCTTGCCCCCATTTTGCCCATTTAACTCAATGAGAGGATTTTCCTTCCATCATTCCCTTTATTCTGGATAGAATACACACCTGCCCAAAGGACCAATTATCTACAGGTTTTCAGTACCTGACCTTTTCAAGGCAGTTAACATTTGAAAGATTTACTCCAAGGATGTAAGTCAACAATAAGAGGAGTAGGCAGTTCAGAGAAGTCCATGGAATTCAGACAGAAATATATGGAAACCACACCCAAAACAATGAAGACAAAATCAGTGGCAGCAAAAAAACCTAAGAAACATGGAGTCAGAGACTTCAGACTATAAATTTGGGCCCTAGATTCAGAAGGCAAATGGGCTCTGCCCCACAAAGGAAGACAAGTTTTTCAACTGTTCCCTACGCTGCCACCAGCATAAAGGTTTCCCAAGAAGAGGCATTTTCTAAATTCAGGGAAGTGAAGCATGTGATAAATTAATTCTGCCTAATCTCTCTCTCTCTCCCTCTCTCATAGCTCATTTTCCATTTCCTCCTTGCCTTATCATATATATATATATAAATATAAATATATGAATGACACAGATCACCTTTCCATTATTCACTATATTCTTCAATAGAGAACTTGTTCACTAACTTTAAAAGTTTATGATAACAATAATAGTTGATACCTTTCTCTTTTTAATTAATAAACTGTGTTTTTAGAGAAGTTTTAGGTTCACAGCAAAATTGAGTGAACAGCACAAAGGGTTCCCATATACACCCTGTCCACACACATGCACAACCTTCCTCACTATCAATATCCCACAGCACAGTGGTTTAGTTTTTTTTTTTTTGAAGTACGCGGACCTCTCACTGCTGTGGCCTCTCCCGTTACGGAGCACAGGCTCTGGACATGCAGGCTCAGCGGCCATGGCTCACAGGCCCAGCCGCTCCGCGGCATGTGGGATCCTCCCAGACCGGGGCACGAACCCGTGTCCCCCGCATCGGCAGGCGGACTCTCAAGCACTGCGCCACCAGGGAAGCCCCAGTGGTATAGTTTTTACAACTGATGAACCTACACTGACACATCATTATCACCCCAAGTCCATAGTTTGCATTAGGGTTCAATCTTTGTATTGTACCTTCTTTGAGTTTTGACAAATGTAAAATGGCACATATCCACGTTATAATATCATACAGAATGTTTCCACTGCCCTAAAAATCCTGTGTTCCACCTTTTCATCTCTCTTCCCCCATTACCCATGGCAACCACTGATCCTTCTACTGTCTCCATAGTTTAGCCTTTTCCAGAATGTCATATAGTTGTGATAATAAAGTATGTAGACTTTTCAGATTAGCTCCTTTCATTTAGTAATATACATTTGAGTCTCCTTCCTGTTGTTTTCTCTCTTTATTTTTTTATTGGGGGTATAGTTGTTTTACAATGTTGTGTTAGTTTCTACTGTTTTAGAGTGGAAATGAGTTCTCTGTGCTATTCTCATTAGCTATCTGTTTTATACTTATTAGTGTATATATGTCACTCCCAATCTCCCAGTTCATCCCACCCACAATTTCCCCCCTTGATGTCCATACATTTATTCTCTACGTCTGTGTCTCTGTTTCTGCTTTGAAACTCTCTGTTTTTTCACGGATTAATAGCTTGTTTCTTCTTAGTGCTGAATAATATTCCATTGTTTGGATGTCCCACAGTTTATTTATCCACCTCTTAAGCTTTTTAAATAGCCACATATTATGTAATTTAATCATCCTAATGACCATATTATTCTTACTGAACCAATGAGGGTTAGAGTAAAGAGAAATTAAGTGACACGGCCAAGATCACCTGGATTAAAAAATGGTAGATCTAAGACCTGAACTTATATCTTTATGTCTCCAAATCCTGTCTTCCCTGCTATAAATACATGACAGAATGTTTTACATATGTTTCTTAAAACTGCATTAACCAAAATTAATGAAGATGTTCTTTAACCAGAGTGTTCTTTATGTACCAACTCCCCCACCCTTTTTTTCCTTCAGAGAGTAAGTTTTGATAGAAACAAAAAGCACTATACCCAGGACTACTGTATTATTGTTTAAAAAAATAATGAAAACAACAATAGCAACAAGTGCATGATTACAATTTCTCTTCTGAGCACATCCAGGGAATAAAGCTCTTTAGATAATCTAAATCATATGCTAACCCTATTTTACACTATGTGTTGTGGAGAGATGTTTGTTAAATTGTATCATGACTTCAGACCAGAAAGTCCCCCATCCTTTTCATTCACAGTGAAGATAAAACTCAATTCCAAGTATTTCTCTAGTCTTCAGATGTCTAGGTTCTCACCTATGAGGCTTAAGACTCTACAGACCAAATTGGAGGTGAAGAAAACAGAAAAGCACTTGGAAAGATCTGTTTAAAATTTAACAGTAGGCTCTGACACAGATAATGTTTCACTTCTGATGTCTATCCTTTCAAAGCAACTGCCAACTGGTCTTTTTATATCCACTTGAAAATATATCATCCACACTTCATGCTTCAGTTTTACTTGAACAATCATCTGTTTGCCATTCCAGCAGAATAATCCCACAGGAGTTTTTAATTCCATGTGTAAATACCTATTTTTAGTATAGAACATTAACGGTAGCTCATACTATCGGTTAAAACCACAGAGAGTTCCTTTAAAGGTTCTTATTTTCACAATAACTATGCTTTTCACAGTAAAATCTATTTCACTTTTCAAAGGGTTGAGAAGCAAGAAACTATTAAATAAGAAATAAATTTCCAACCAGATTTTCTAGAACAAAGAAATGTATAGATGACAGAAAAGTTCTC
Organism: Phocoena phocoena; assembly: GCF_963924675.1. NCBI lineage: Eukaryota > Metazoa > Chordata > Mammalia > Artiodactyla > Phocoenidae > Phocoena > Phocoena phocoena. The sequence continues at coordinate 15,841,516 of NC_089228.1, forward strand.
AGCCATGACTGAATTCCATATACATATTCTGTTAAATATTTGAAAAAGAGTCCTTAGTGTAAAAGCAAATTTTATTTTGAATCAGAAAATTAGTTAAAAGGAGAATGAGGACCCTAAAGAGGGAGAAAAGGAGGAGTAGATAAATCTTATCTTGGTTCTATGGCTTAAGTGGCTGTAGATGAACAGAGACAGCAAGTGGCTAGAGAAGGGAATATCTGGGAGAAAAAATGTACTACATTCCTTTACGTCTCCTTAGAAAGTACTATTTAATTGGAGACAATGCCAGCACATGAAGAGAAACCAGAGTTAGGAGTAATGCAGACCCCTGGTATGGATTCCTCTGTATGTCATGTGCTTTTAGGGTAACACACATATTATGGGCCCCATTTTTCCCTCAGTTATACAGTTGGGCTCCCAAGGATCCTTAGTAAGGCATTAAGGCTCTATAACATCTGTCCAGCCTCATCGTGTACACTCCCCATCACTCACAGCACTACACTGGCCAAGGAAGTGAGGAACATCTTATGTTTACTTCCTCGCTTCTCCAAATATAGATTCCTAGGAAAAGTTTCAGAGTACTGATTCAAATGATAAAAAAGCTTGTCGTGTGTGGCTACACTTCCTGAGGAAAAAATGGGAATTAACATATATCACATACTTTTCCTGCTCAGAATCTCCAGTACAGCCTAAGCTATTTTCATATTTTTACTCCTCTTGAATTTTGGATTCATACTTTTGCCTTCAGATTCTCTAGTATCAGAGGTTGATGGATTTCAGTGAGAATTTTGCTGTCACTACAGTTTGTTTGTTTGGATAAGACCTCACCTAGTTTAAAACTATATCTTGAATTCACATTATTTCTACTGTGACTGATCTAAGTCTAAATATCATCACTTCTCACCTGAATTACTGTAACTGACTCCACATAGTTTCTCCACATCCATTCATCTACCACTCTACCTACTCTAATTCAATCTCAATAGCTTCTTCAGGTCTTTGGAATGTAAATCAGAGGGTAAATAGAATATACATGGAAGGATCAATGGTTCTCTTCTGTGCTGAGTGTAAATCCAAAATTTTGATGAGGCCTTGATGGTTCTGTACAAAGATGTGCCCACCATCATCTCGTGCAATCTTGTGCAGGTACCACACTACAGCTACAATGTTCTGTGGACCCAAAAGGGAGAGCTGGTTGGGGAGTTGGGGTATGTCTAGGGAAGGATAAGAGCTGGGCTACTGCAAGCTCATAAGATTAGAAAATAGTGCTAGCCTCTGGGGTGATGAATTTAAGAGAAAACACAAGTTCTGGAAAGATAAATTATAAAAAGTCCCCTCTAACACAGCCTAGGTGCCTAGAAGCAATCCCTGAAGTGTAAGATATATCCCGTGGGGTGCACGCCCTGGGCAGGAGGTCCTCGGGTAGGGCACTCCTACTCAACAATTTGTGATGTGCCTTCCTCTGAGTTAATGTCCTCCATAATTTCTGTCATCTTCCTCCCACATCCTCATTCTTCACTATGTACATAGTAAAGACTTCCTCAAACTAGAGTGTTTCCCCAGGTTTCCTTAGCATTCATAATACGAGGTCATAAGGTTTTTATATTTTTGTTGTTGTTTAATAACTGTGGCTGGAAGTCACTAGGCTAAAAGTTCTAGGAGGCCAAGAGTTCTGCCTTTGTTGTTCAACATGGCATCCCTCTTAGCACAAAAACTGGCCCATAATCGATGCATAATAAATATTTAACAAATAAAGTCATTTGTTTAGGTGCAGTGATTTTCTGCCCTGGCTGCACAACAGAATCACCTAGTAGGCTTTTTAAAAAATCTGATGTCCAGAAGCTGCCTCAGAGAATTAGATTCAAATGGTCAGAAATGAAACCCAGACATAATAGTTATTAAAATTTCCCCAGATGACTATAATTTATGGCTGGCTCTAAGACTCACTGATCTAATTTAATACTTCTCAAACTTTAAAGTACGTAAGTATCACCTGAAGGTCTTGTTAAGCTAAGGAATTTAGTTTACCTGGGGCACAGCAGAAGCTACTGCAGTTGCAACAAGCTCTGCAGGTCCATGGACCACACTTTGAGTACAAAAGGCCACAAGACTGTTACAATCTGATTCTTCTCACTTCCAACCAATCAAATCACACAAAAAGCAAATATCTATGGGTCCCTGAGCTACAATAATACTAAAATAATTGGATTAGTTGGGGAAAAAGGGACTGAAAGAAATTGTCAACAGTTGTGTACTGATATACCAAATAATGTTATTGAACATATATATGTATACACACACACACACACACACACACACACACACACACACACACATATATCTCCTAGAACCTTGTCATTATAAGGTCAGTGATCATGATCACAAAATACTATGTGAACTGGGGGAAGCCATGGTTGTCAGTAACATGATTAACACCTCTTAGAATCAATTATAATCTTCCCATAAACAGACCAATGATGATATGTGGGTTGGCAGATTTTGTTTGACATTTAGCTCCTTGAGAGACTTTTTCCAGTCTTTGGCTTTGGAATCTCTTCTCAAAATTCTATCCCTATCACTAGGATAAGAGAGGGGGAGGAGAGAAAGAAAAGCAAGCTTTGAACCTCAATGCTATTAATCTTCACCTGGGTTTGGATCGTTTGCGCTAGAAAATATCGTAGAGCAAAAATTCCATGAAAGAATGGGCAGGGGCTTCCCTGGTGGCGCAGTGGTTGGGAGTCCGCCTGCCGATGCAGGGGACGCGGGTTCGTGCCCTGGTCCGGGAGGATCCCACGTGCCGCGGAGCGGTTGGGCCCGTGAGCCATGGCCGCTGGGCTTGTGCGTCCGGAGCCTGTGCTCCACAACGGGAGAGGCCACAACGGTGAGAGGCCCGTGCACAGCAAAAAAAAAAAAAAAAAAAAAAAGAAAGAATGGGCAAATTCCACTCTAGCAGTAACAGATTCTGAAAGAGATGCACACAGAACAACAACCTGACTCTATAAAAGATTAACATCATGCAAAGCTGTCTTTCATATTGTTAGGCTTCTGCAAAAGTTGGGACTATTTTTTTTAATATAGCTGACCCTATTTCCAAGGTTTAAAATGTGACTGGAACATAATAAGCTATTTTATTATATGGAACATATAACACATGTAACAGCTAATGCAAGATTTTTTTTCCTGGTACTTGTGAAAATCTTTATTAAAAACAGAAATCTACTGATGCTAATACATAAATAAAATCATCATTTATTTCACATTCTAAAACATTAGCCTCGGTATCATATCTAATGTTTTAAAAACTTACAAAGAAGCACATCTGAAGAACTAATCAAATATTAAAAAGAAAGCAAAGGAAAAAACAGCTAAATTTGAGAAAATCATGATGTAATCTTAGTTGCTATTGTTCATTTCAAAAAGAAATACTAACGGTAGTGCATAATTCTATCTCATTTTATTAGAGACGTAAGCTATAGAGAATATCTAGACAGAAAACATCTATATTTTATTTAATCAATTCATTGATTTAACAAGTATTTGAGTTCCCTAGTATAGGAAGTTTTACTTATAAATTAGCTGGCCTGATGCATAGCACTGGTAATATACAGCTATGTAACAATTAAAATTCCATTTCCATTTTCCTAAAAAATATGTTTACACATTTATTAAATTAAAAAAAATTCTTTCTTGTTTCTAACAAAATATCAATCTTTTAAATAAATATTCACTGCTTATTGTCTCTTGATGACTTAGAAAAATTGGAACATGTACTTGGAAAACTCTCTGGGAGTATTTTTTTTTACATTTGCAGCAACATAGATGGACCTAGAGATTATCATACTAAGTGAAGTAAGTCAGAGAAAGACAAATATCACTTATATGTGGAATGTAAAAAATGATACAAATGAACTTATTTACAAAACAGAAACAGACTCACAGACATGGAAAACAAACTTATGGTTACCAAAGGGGAAAGGGATGAGGAGAGATAAATTAGGAATTTGGGATTAGCAAAGACAAACTACTATACATAAAACAGAGAAACAACAAGGTCCTACTGTATAGCACAGGAAACTATATTCAATATCTTGTAATAAACTATAATGGAAAAGAATCTGAAAAAAATGGATATATTATATATATATATAATATATATATATATATATATATCTGAATCACTTTGCTGTACACCAGAAACTAACACAACATTGTAAATCAACTATACTTCAATTTTAAATAAATCAGTAAATAAATAAAATATAAGCTGGGGGCGTCTGTAATATCTTCTAGAACTTCATTTAAATTGAATTTTTGTTTTTACATCTATTTATTTATTTATCGCTGCGTTGGGTCTTTGTTGCTGCGCACGGGCTTTTCTCTAGTTGCAGAGAGCGGGGTCTACTCTTCATTGCAGTGCGCGGACTTCTTATTGCGGTGGCTTCTCTTGTTGTGGAGCACAGGCTCTAGGTGCGTGGGCTTCAGTAGTTGTGGCATGCAGTCTCAGTAGTTGTGACTCGTGGGCTCTAGAGCGCAGGCCCAGTAGTCGTGGTGCACGGGCTTAGTTGCTCTGTGGCATGCGGGATCTTCCCGGACCAGGGCTCGAACCTGTGTCCCCTGCATTGGCAGGCGGATTCTTAACCACTGCGCCACCAGGGAAGCCCAAATGGAAATATTTTAAATCAACATTATATTAAAAGGTAAGTTTCATTGCCTGTATGGAAATGTTGACTCAGAAAATGGAATCTAGACTTAAAATTCAAGTCAATAGAGTTTAAAAACAGGCAAGGAAATTCACAAGTAACTTTTCCATAAAACTATCCATTGTTCTAGAGTCTGTCTTCTTTCCACGCTCACAAAATATTTTTATGAGGATCTCGTAAACAAATAACAAACATATGTTTCTTTAATGCACATCTGTGGAAACATTAAAGAGGTAATACGATGTAATGAAGAGAGAAGATTTTGATTTTGTTGTGGTTATTCATGGCTCCAAATTTCTTTGTTTAGTCTTTCTTATTTCTTTGTCCTTTTCCCCTCTTAAACTGTTCAATTCCATCATTCCTACTGTAATGACATTTTCCCACTGTTTTTCGATATTCTGGCATTTCCTGTTTCAAGAATGTGATTCTTCCCCTGGAGCATCGATCTGCCCACTGATTGGCAGTGTTGGTTGGCTGGCCTGGTTGGCTCTGCTCTGGTCACCACAACTCCCTTCAGCCTTTGCCTGAAACGTTACCTTCAGTCAGAATAAGATGGAGGGATTTCCCTGGTGGCGCAGTGGTTAAGAATCCACCTGTCAATGCAGGGGACATGGGTTCGAGCCATGGTCCAGGAAGATCCCACATGCCCCCGGAGCAACTCAGCCCGTGCGCCACAACTACTGAGCCTGAGTGCCAGAACTACTGAAGCCCACGTGCCTAGAGCCTGTGCTCCGCAACGAGAAGCCACCGCAATGAGAAGCCTGCACACCGCAATGAAGAGTAGCCCCTGCTCGCCGCAACTAGAGAGAAAGCCCACGTGCAGTGACGAAGACCCAACGCAGCATTAATTAATTAAAAAATAAGATGGAGAGTCTAGATAGACTGAAGTCTAGATAGACTGTTTTTGTCAGGAAATACAAAATGGATTTTCTAATACCTGCTAGAAACTTTCAAGTGGATCACGTTGGAAGGATAGTTTAAAACCTAAATAACAACAATTACTTGGGTAACAGCATAGTGGAAATGCAGATTCCAGCAGTCTGAGCTGGAATCTATTCCATTCCTTCAGGCTGGCCTCATTCCAAAAGGGAACTGTGTCTAATGCTAAATAACATGAGCTCAGGTATCTGAACACTCAGAATTTAAATCCTGATTCCAGCACTAACTCTTTAGGTACCTTGGGCAAATTATTTAATTTCTGTGAGCTCAGTTTCTCAACTTGTAAAATGCTCATGTTAATACTTACCTCACAGTATTGTTGTAAAGAGAAAAAAAAAATGAGGTAATGAGTGAGTTCATAAGTGCCTAATAAATGACGGCAATTTTTTATTATTATAGCAAATGAGTGAAAGTTGTCCTCGTATCAAAGAGATTTAGGACATAAATAGAAGGAATTAGGCACAATGCTTTTGCAATATAGAGTTTATAAATATAAATATTTTGTAAAAATGTATGCCTTTAAAGTCCTGTGGAGCAAAGTGAAAAATGAGATTTCTAAATTCCATGGATATGTATTAAAAATTATATGCACTGATCAATAAAGTGTGAAAGGGCTGAAGAAACAGACTGTATTTTTCTGGGACAGTAATTTTGTTCAATGAATTATTTATAAGAAGAATGAAGCAGAAACAAAAGAAATATGAAAGCATAAGGCTTACCTTATCAGTCAAAATCTTTCAAACATCAGCAATGAAGTTATAATCATTTGCCACATGCTGGGACATCCAGGAACAATGTAACATTCTGTCATGTAAAAAATGTATCATAATATATAACAGAAATTAATCTCTGGTGAGCTGCTAAGTGTCTGTTGTGAGTTGTCCCTAATTGTGAGTTTTTGTTCTCATAGCAAGGTAAAATTTTTATATTAGGTAAAAATAGACTTTTAGGGAGAAGATAAATACTTGATTCTTTTAGCATATGTTACATTATCAGCAATAAATGCCTCTACAGAACTATGAACTTCTAGGCCTTATTTTGGCTACAAGGAAACTGAAGCCTAGGCAAATAACATAACTTAACAAAACTGACGAGTGGAATGTAAAATGAGAACCCAGGCTTTGTAATTATCAGTCCTTTATCCTTTACACTTCATGCCCTGCTTAATTTACAAGGCAATTGTGAGAAGTAACAACAGGAAAAAACAAAGTCAGACTTCACTTTATGCTGAATTTCATTATCAGAGTAAGCAAGCTTTATTAATTCTAAAATGCATAACAGTTATATGACAATTAGATGCTATCCATGGGAATATCCATGGATAATAATAGCTAATAATTATGAGTACTTACTATGTCCCATGCTATCTTTTTAAAAACTATTTATTTATTTATTTATTTATACAGCAGGCTCTTATTAGGTACGCATTTTATACATATTAGTGTATACATGTTAATCCCAATCTCCCAAATCAACCCCTGACCCCACCCCCCCCACACCGCCTTCCCCCTTGGTGTCCATACGTTTGTTCTCTACAACTGTGTCTCTACTTCTGCCTTGCAAACCGGTTCATCAGTACCATTTTTCTAGATTCCACATATATGCATTAATACACGATATTTGTTTATCTCTGACTTACTTCACTCTGTATGACAGTCTCTAGGTCCACCCACATCTCTACAAATGACCAGTTTTGTTCCTTTTTATGGCTGACTAATATTCCATTGTATATATATACCACAACTTCTTTATCCATTCGTCTGTTGAGGGGCATTTAGATTGCTTCCATGACCTGGCTATTGTAAATAGTGCTGCAGTGAACATTGGGGTGCATGTGTCTTTCTGAATTATGGTTTTCTCTGGGTATATGCCCAGTAGTGGGATTGCTGGGTCATATGGTAATTCTATTTTTAGTTTTTTTAAGGGACCTCTATACTGTTCTCCATAGCAGCTGTATCAATTTACATTTCTAACAACAGTGCAAGACGGTTCCCTTTTCTCCACACCCTCTCTGGCATTTGTCGATTGTAGATTTTCTGTTGATGCCCATTCTAATTGGTGTTAGGTGATACCTCACTGTAGTTCTGATTTGCATTTTTCTAATAATTAGTGATGTTGAGCAGCTTTTCATGTGCTTCTTGGCCATCTGTACGTCTTCTTTGGAGAAATGTCTATTTAGGTCTTCTGCCCATTTTTGGATTGTGTTGTTTGTGTTTTTAATATTGAGCTGCATGAGCTATTTATATATTTTGGAGATTAATCCTTTGTCCGTTGGTTGGTTTGCAGATATTTTCTCCCATTCTGAGGGTTGTCTTTTCATCTTGTTTATGGTTTCCTTTGCTGTGCAAAAGCTTTGAAGTTTCATTAGACCCCATTTGTTTATTTTTGTTTTTATTTCCATTTCTCTAGGAGGTGGGTCAAAAAAGATCTTGCTGTAATTTATATTAAAGAGTGTTCTTCCTGTGTTTTCCTCTAAGAGTTTTATAGTGTCTGGTCTTACATTTAGGTCTTTAACCCATTTTGAGTTTATTTTTGTGTATGGTGTTAGGGAGTGTTCTAATTTCATTCTTTTACATGTAGCTGTTCCATTTTCCCAGCACGACTTATTGAAGAGGCTAGCTTTTCTCCACTGTATATCCTTGCCTCCTTTGTCATAGATTAGTTGACCATAGGTTCCTGGGTTTATCTCTGGGCTTTCTATCATGTTCCATTGATCTATATTTCTGTTTTTGTGCAAGTACCATACTGTCTTGATTACTGTAGCCTTGTAGTATAGTCTGAAGTCAGGGAGTCTGATTCTGCCAGCTCCATTTTTTTCCCTCAAGATTGCTTTGTCTATTCAGGGTCTTTTGTGTCTCCATAAAACTTTTAAGATTTTTTGTTATAGTTCTGTAAAAAATGGTAATTTGATAGGGGTTGCATTGAATCTGTAGATTGCTTTGGGTACAATAGTCATTTTCACAATGTTGATTCTTCCAATCCAAAAACATGGTACATATCTCCATCTATTTGTGTCATCTTTGATTTCTTTCATCAGTGTCTTATAGTTTTCTGAGTACAGGTCTTGAACCTCCTTAGGTAGGTTTATTCCTAGGTATTTTATTTTTTTGTTGCAATGGTGAATGGGAATGTTTCTTTAATTTCTCTTTCTGATCTTTTATTGTTAGTGTATAGGATGCAAGAGATATATGTGCATTAATTTTGTACCCTGAAACTTTACCAAATTCATTGATTAGCTTTAGTAGTTTTGTGGTGGCATCTTTAGGATTATCTATGTATAGTATCATGTCATCTGCAAACAGTGACAGTTTTACTTCTTTTCCAATTTGTATTCCTTTTAATTCTTTTTCTTCTCTGATTGCCATGGCTAGGACTTCTAAAACTATGTTGAATAAAAGTGGCGAGAGTCAACATCCTTGTCTTGTTCCTGATCTTAGAGGAAATGCTTTCAGTTTTTCACCACTGAGAATGATGTTTACTGAGGGTTTGTCATATATGGCCTTTATTATGTTGAGGTAGGTTCCCTCTATGCCCACTTTCTGGAGAGTTTTTATCATAAAAGGGTGTTGAATTTTGTAAAAAGCTTTTTGTGCATCTATTGAGATGACCATATGGTTTTTCTCCTTCAATTTGTTAATATGGTGTATCACACTGATTGATTTGCATATATTGCATCATGCTATCTTCTAAATGCTTTATGAATATTAACTCATTTAATTCCTGATAAAGGTATCATTATTATTATTACTTTTAGTTTACAGATGGGGACTCTGAGTCACTGTAAGGTTAAGGCAAAGACATAATCACATCATCAAATAATATCATTTTTTTCCCTTATTGATGGATGCTTATATAAGATCAAAAAATGATTGTAGAAAAGAATAAATGTATTATATTCTTGAGATAAATATATCTGTTCTTGAGATGAACTGAGAAAATATATATGTCTGGGGTAACATATAGAATAATTATCTATATATGAATATATCATAAGTTCATAGGAAAATTATAGAATGCAATAAGTCTTGGAACAAATAATATGAATAAGCTTATACACTAAAATATCTTTCACAGTTGTTAAGGTCTTACGATTTAAGAACAGCTCATATTTCTTTTCTCACCATACTTCCTCATACTGGGACCAAAGGCAACTCATCCTTGCCTGGTGTTTTTTGGTTATTGATCTATTCTGTGTATCAGTGAAGCACTGAAGCCCAAAATGGCAGAACTTATATTGAGTCATTTCCTCTTAATATCTTTTGCTTGAGGGTTTTTTTTTTTTTTTTTCCAATTTAAGGTAACTTTAGAGACCTCCCCTTTCTCTGATAAAGGCACCTTTGATTTGCACTTAGAGCTTTTGGGGCTGGCTGTGTGTCTCTTCACAGGAGAAAAATATCACTTTGTAAGAATTTATTCTGGCAGTGGGACCCTGAATTGCTAGGTTAAGCATTAGTTAGTGAAGAGAAGGTAGACACTTTTTAAATTATTAAAGTACAACTGGTGTATCACATCTCTAATGTTTCTAGGGAAGGACTACTGAAGAATTTATCACTTGTAGATTTATTTCTTTACAAAACTCTCCTTTTTACTTATCTTCATGAAAATTTGCGTGGTTCAGTTCCCATAAAAATATCATTTATGCTAGTTATAATGACAGCAAGAAAGGGTTAGAAAGTTACACTGTGGTAGAGTAAGCTGCCAGTCCTACATAAAACACCTACAAACAGAAACACATGACACTCTGTTCTCCTCAATGTGTTCATGCTTTCAATGCTTTGAGGGGATGCAACTCTTTTCCTTAGTAAGTATTCAAATATCGTCAGGATGGTTTCACCCATTCCCAGACTGAATCTGCAAAAATAACTTTAAAGATTTTGCATGCTTTTGCGTTTCCTGGGCCCATTTCTCTGTCAATTATAATAAAGTCATTTCCCCTGAATGCTGACCATACTCTGCAAGAATTTAAATCGAGAAGGTATTTTTTGTTTCTGGATGAATTTTATAATGAAACACTACCAGTAGAAATCAGGGAAGGGGCTGTTAATACAAAGATCTTTAACACAAAACAGTGATGACTTTAGAAATAGAGCACATAACAGATGACACATAGTTTTTGTATGTTTGACTGCATGGGTGAAAGAATAAAAAACACCCAAGACAAACTGATAAGAGGAGCAAATATAGGATGGTTATGGGCAAGAGGGACCGTATTCTTCCTTCATTCATTATCTAATGGAAAGTTTGTAACACTGATTTCAAACTGAAATCGCAAACAAAGAGGGAATGTAAATTCCAGGTAAAGAATATAAAATATAATACCAAGAAATTTATTAATTTGACAGCTAGTGAGCAGTGCAAAACACTCCTAGAAGATAGGAGCACGGGCTATCGATTCTCAAACAAGGGATAGAAAATGGGACTATGTCCAAGAAATCTTTTTCATTCAAGTTTTTTTTCCCCAAATACTACTGCATCTCTTTTGTCATAAAGCAAAAAGTGCTATGTGAATTTATTTCTGAAAAACATAAATATATTTGCAAATGTCAGAAGAAAATTTTCATAGAATTGATAATAATGTATGTAGGTATGAAATTGTCCTGACCACTACCCTCCCCTTAACCCAAACAAAGTCCAAGGCATTGCAAGGTTTGGGTGTCTGGTATCACGAATCCATGCTGCAGGAGCCCTTCAGCTGCTCCCCACTATTCTTGGGGTCAGGACAAAACATCAGAATGGGCCTAAAATGCCCTTGACTCTCATCTTACTTCCCTAATCTTGGGTCTCACCAATCCGAGCATATTGAATAATGTCCTAAAATCTGTGTTATTTTGTTCCTGACTTTTGGGCTTTTGTAATTTTTGTTTGTTTGCTTGAAGAACACTCCAGCCTTCCTTCTTCTTTGCTTAATCTTGTTCAGATTTCCATGATGGTGTCAGTCCCTCTGTCTAGCCTTCTCTGAAGCCCTGTGCTTATACACCTCCATAGCATCCTATCAACCCCCAGTCATATAACTGCTGTGAGTGTATGTTGTTTGTAAACCACCCAGTCTATGGTATTTTTGTATAGCCACCCAGATGAACTAAGATAGTCTTCCTCTGCAGGCTGTAAGGCCTGGGCATGCAATTGTCTTCTGCACCACTGTGTTTCCAGCAGCTTAGCCCAGCACCTGCTTCACAGTGGTGCTCAATAAATATTTAATGATTAAATAGATCCACTAACTATCTCAGAATTCTAGAATATTACTTTCTTACTACCAAGGTCTGAAGTTGATCTGTGGCTAAGTAGGGGAGGTTGTCTATCTCTTGAACATGGTGGTACAGTTGGAAAGCAAACAATTATTCATGGAGTAATCAGCCCATGCTCTAGCTAACTGGAAACTCTCAGCTAACAAAGAATGGCAAATTACTGAAGAATGTATGTGACCTTATGGACTTTTTCTGCCTGTTCATCTAACCCACTCCATCTTGGAGACTTAGTTCATATTACACCTCTCCTCTAGGAAGCCTGCCTCGACGTCTCTAACAACTCGGATCTCTACTTATCTCTTCCACTTTACTGTCTAAGCTACTGGAAGTGTTTACAATAAAGAGCCACAAAGAGTGGTCAAGGTGAATCTGCCAAAGGCCAGTGGTCTGGATGCATGGCTTTGCAGGGAATCCTTTGACTTAATGAGTTCATCTTGGTCCTCAACCATAATGTGATGGTTTTGCAACTCTGTCTGCTCAGGCTTCTGAAATTGATTAGTATCAGGAAATGTCTTACTAGTAAGGGATTGAAGTTTATAAATCAAAAAGGCTGTTCATTAATTTATAATGAGAAAGACAAGCACTGAGTGAACCTAGCTGTGATGTTAGTCCAACCAGTGTTTTCTTCCTGTAGACATGAAAATTGTCAGAAGTTTGCTTAGTGAGCCCTGGAATCAGAAGAAGGGAACCACAAATATTGAATGGCATCAGGTTTGAAAGAGTTATTTTCTTCCTACATCAGGGCTATAAATACATAGACAATAAAAAACTGAAATATTCTTGAGAGTTTAAAAGAACACCATAAAGATTACACTGGGACAACAGGTGTGAGTATGGTCCAAGGCAAATTAGGACATATGGTTGCTAGGGATATTAAATAACAGGAAGAAGGTGTTATCTACTCTTTCCTAAAGAATGTTCAAATGGCTATAAAGATGTATATAGTCCCTTAGCTTCCAGAAGCCTTCTTTGTGGCAGGGAAGGAAGGCTTCTAGAAGCTAAGGGACTATATACGAGCATGTATATATATATGTGTGTGTGTGTATATGTATATATGTTGTATAAGCTACAACTATAGGAACTGACTTCTGCCAGAAACAAGTGAGCTGAGAACCCCAAGCCTCTGATGAGACAACAGCCCTGGTTAACACCTTGATTGCAGCCTACGAGAACCTGAGCAGAGGATCCAGCTAAGCCTTGCTGTGCCCAGACTCCAGATTCATGGAAATGGTGAGCTAGTATATGTGTGTTGTTTTAAGCCACTACACTGGTGGTAATTTGTTACTCAGTAAAAGAAAACTAATACAGGAAGTTTTAACTATTAATTCCTAAAATAGGGTAATATTGAATTCCTGCTAGTGAGCAAGTGAGAGTTATATCCTTGAGCGCAAAGGCAAGGTCTTTTTCTTATCTTGTATACTCGAAACTATCTATCATAATGTTGGGTTAGTAGAGCATCTTCTAAAATAAATAGACAGATAAGCAAATAAGTAAGTAAATAAATAATAACTAGCTAGCTAGATAGAATTAATTCATTAATTTACAGTAAGTCATTTTTATTTCCTGTAATATTCTCTACCTAAAGAGAGAGGGTAGAAGACTACTACTAAAAATATTATCAAACTCTCTTGCATCAAACTCTCTTGCTTAAAGTACACCCTTTCACTCTAATACGTGGCACAGGCCCTGCATGATTTGCTTCTGCTTCCTTCATCAATTTCTTCTACCTCCTGTTTCTTCCGCATGCTCCAACCACACTACATTTCATTCCAATGATAAGCTTTCTTTTTTCTAACGGGAAGAGTATTATTATTCATGCAATAGCCCTTTTGTCAGAATTAAATGAGATTATACATTAAATTAAATCAGAGCAATGTTTAGCTTCTAAAAAGCAAACAGTGAACACTAGCTCTTAATAATTTTACTAAGACCTTTGCATATGTTGTTCCTTCGCTCTGCAATGCTTTTCTTGCTGCTTTCTCCCTCTTTACCCAGCTAAGTAGTTGACTCAGCCTTCAGGTTTCAGTTTAAATACATTTATTTTGGAAGTCTTTCCTGACACCACCCACCACTGTCCCTAGATTAGGCCTCCCTGTTACATTGTGCCACAGTTGACTAGATTTTCCTTTCATAGCATTTGTTATAATGCCAAGTAAATGTCATTTATATGATTTATATGATTAGTAGTGTAAGGTCTGCTTCTTCTACTAAAACCACAAGGTTCGTGAGGGCAAAGACCCTGTCTGCCTTATTTACTATTGTTTCCCTAATTCCAGTATAGGGTCTGGCATGTAAGATCTGTTCAAAACTATTTGTAAATGGTAAAAGAATTAATAAAGAAAGAAATGATTATAGGAAAAGCATTCACTGAGAAAGAGAGTATCAATGGAATGGCCCTTAAATTGTCTTGCTACAACTCTAAGATAAATAAAAATTGAAGAGGGCCAAGCAATGTATTAAATGGAAACATATGTATTTAAATTTGGTGAAATTAATTTTGCCAAAGATACCAGATTAAAACCTTCAAAATATCACATTATAGAAGAATTCAAAGAGTCACTCTAGCTGCAACTATAGTCATTATTTCAGGTATGGTTGGAAAAAAGCCAGAGTTGGCAGTTTCTCCCTCCACCCCTCATGCGTTATTAGGCTAAAGTTAGCTACTATAATAAACTCCCAAATTTTAGAGGTACGATGAATGTTTACTTTGAGTTGTAACAATCTAATGTGGGTGTTTTAGTTAAGTGGCTGTTTTGTAGGCTGAGATTTAGGGATTCCAGTCTCCTCTCATCTTTTGACTCTGCCATCTTCCCCTGGGAGGGAAAAGAACAGGGTGACTATGAGTGAGAGGTTATTATGGACCACACTGGAAATGCAGCGTCTCATTCCTGCTACCATTCTGTGAGTAGCTACTTCAACATGGCGACACCGCAACGGAAAGTAGGCTGGAAATAGTGTTAGGCTGTATCCTCAGGAAGAAAAGGAAGCTGATGTGGTGAGAGCTTAGCCAGTCTCTGCCACGACACACAAAATGAAAAGTGCATCCTGTCCCCACACCACTCCAAACTTGAGGAGGTTTATACAACTGCTGATGGACTTTTTTTTTTTATACCAAAGACATATCTGTGACCTTCCACAATGTAAAAAGATATAGGCATTATGTTATGTCAAAATGACCCCAAATGCCATAAATTAAGCATGATAACATCAACCTTGAATAAGTCAAGCATCAACCTTTCTACTACATAGAAACATTACTAAATTAGGCTTTTCCCCTCTCTATTTTTAACAGAATATTTGGGAATTTGATTATTACAGCCCAGTTATTTCTAAAAATGAGTAACACTTCCACAGGGCACTGCTAAAATGCACCGAGGCATTTTAATTGCCTATGAATATTCAAAACCTCATTATTGTTTGCAGTTTATAATTATCAAATTCCCTTCACAAAAATGTGTAGCACACAATTAAAAAAGGCAATCCATTTAAAAGTGTTGACATCTGTATTCAACCATTTCATATTAGTTCTTACCTTTTGAGTTTGTATCATTACAATTCATTTTGGGGGGATACTAAGATTGTGGGCATTCTTTCCCCTTCAAAGTACAGCCTGTTGATTGTGTACATTTCCTGCTTGGAGCATATGATATTTTATATAAGACATTACATGTATAGAACTGACATAAAATAAAGACTGAAAGTTGGATGGTGATAAAGATTTGTGTGCAACAGAAAGCAAAACCAGAAGCTCAGAATATCTTCCCTGGTTTTGGAAGACTCATGATGGTAAAGAGGCAATGGAAACAAATTTCTAATTCTAAGCACCGGAATACCATTGATGGTATTCCAATACCAAGATGAATTCCATTGAAAAAAATCACAATTTTCCCAACAAGTAGACTGACAGCTTTTTTTGATCATCAAAACAGACCCGGAAGAAAGTCAAAGAAGCTAGACAAGTCCTCCCCCAGTATGAGACAGGTTTTACTTAGATGTCTGTAGACTAATTTTTTCTTTCTATAAATATTTATGGAGTTCCTCCACGTGCCAGGAACTTTGTCAGTAGAAGGAGACATATTGATGCATAAAGTAAAAGTAGTATCCTCAAGTAGCTCAGAACCCGTGTATCTCTATTTTCATATCCACGTTTTACCAATCTCTATTTTCTTTCCTTTTCTTTCTTTCACCTTCTAATTCCCTTTTAAAAAATAGTCCTTCAGCAAACACTCACTTCATACTCACTATGTGTGAGAGAATGTACTAGGTGATAGTATCTAGCTGCTCACGGTACATTCATCAGAGAGACAGACACATAAACCTACAATTATAGCACAGTGTGGAAACTTAGTGATAAAAGCAGGAAAAAAAAAAAAAAGGACGTTTTAGTTCATGACCCGACCCAAACTTCAGGAAAAACTACTCTGAGAAGTTGACAACTGATTTAAATAATAAAATATCAATTTAAGTTAGTCAGCTAAGCAATAGTAGATCTGGGAGAGATGGTCCAAAATTCTACGTAAAGGTAAAAGCAAGAAAAAGGCAAGGTGAAGAGAAAGAGCAGGAGTTGTATATGGAACTAAAAGTTTCGATTTCTTGCTGCAATCCAAAGGCTGGAAATTGAGCCCTAACCAGACCACTCAGACTGAAGTGGGAAAGAGATCCTTTGATGGAGAAAGGTGGGTGATATTTGGAAGGCCAATAGTCCACGCCAACATCAGCAATCACTGTGAGGTCTTAAGCTCAGAATTTTTGACAGGTCAAGTAGAGAATAATAAAGAGGACTCTAGTGCCATGCTTCTCCAGAGATACAGGGAAAGATATGGAGATAACAGCAGGGTTATCTGATTTTTTTTTCCCCAAGATGTCTATTAGTGTATCCTCACTCTACTCCCAGCCTCATAAATCCAGAGATTTTGATCCATCCATGAATAGAGAATGGGAAGTAGATGGGGCTCAGACATATTCATTTTCTTATCATGATTTCCCTCCTCTGCTCCATCACCATTTAAAATCAATGATATAGAGGATTTGAATAATATATATGATTGAGTTCATAAATACACAAAAAGATAATACATAATATTTAACTGTAGTGCTTGCAATGCAATAACACTAAATATTAGCAGCTAAGTTTTAACCACTTGTCAACTACTTGGAAACTGGATAACAATCTGAGACTTATTTGGGTATCAATTTTGATTAAAAAAAAACTGAAAGACAACTAGAGGCTATTTAGAAAATTAAAAGTGATAGCACAGCATGATAAGTCACATGGAATGCTTTCAAACCTTTTTTAGAGGCGAATTCACCATATCTGTATACAAAGCCTTGAAGATATGGCACTTTCTCACAGATTTCTGCTGAGTAATAGCATCGATTCCTTCCCTATATTTATATAAGTTTGAAGTGCCCTAACATTTTTTATTTTTCTCTTAACAAACTTTTATTTATTTATTTATTTTCTTCACATCTTTATTGCGGTATAATTGCTTTACAATGGTGTGTTAGTTTCTGCTTTATAACAAAGTGAATCAGTTATGCATATATATATGTTCCCTTATCTCTTCCCTCTTGCATCTCCCTCCCTCCAACCCTCCCTATCCCACCCCTCCAGGGGGTCACAAAGCACCGAGCTGATATCCCTGTGCTATGTGACTGCTTCCCACTAGCTATCTACCTTACATTTGGTAGTGTATATATGTCTATGCCTCTCTCTTGCTTTGTCACAGCTCACCCTTCCCCCTCCCCATATCCTCAAGTCCGTTCTCTAGTAGGTCTGTGTCTTTATTCCTGTCTTACCCCTGGGTTCTTCAAGACAATTTTTTTTCTTAAATTCCATATATATGTGTTAGCATACGGTATTTGTCTTTTTCTTTCTGACTTACTTCACTCTGTATGACAGACTCTAGGTCCATCCACCTCATTACAAATAGCTCAATTTCATTTCTTTTTATGGCTGAGTAATATTCCATTGTATATATGTGCCACGTCTCCTTTATCC
The DNA here is from genome assembly GCF_963924675.1 of Phocoena phocoena. Taxonomy (NCBI): domain Eukaryota; kingdom Metazoa; phylum Chordata; class Mammalia; order Artiodactyla; family Phocoenidae; genus Phocoena; species Phocoena phocoena. The sequence continues at coordinate 15,859,398 of NC_089228.1, forward strand.
ATTCATCCGATGATGGGCACATAGGTTGTTTCCATCTCCGGGCTATTGTAAACAGATTTGCAATGAACATTTTGGTACATAACTCTTTTTGAATTATGGTTTTCTCAGGCTATATGCCCAGTAGTGGGATTGCTGGGTCGTATGGTAGCTCTATTTGTAGTTTTTGAAGGAACCTCCATACTGTTCTACATAGTGGCTGTACCAATTCACATTCCCACCAGCAGTGCAGGAGTGTTCCCTTTTCTCCACACCCTCTCCAGCATTTATTGTTTCTAGATTTTTTGATGATGGCCATTCTGACTGGTGTGAGATGATATCTCGTTGTAGTTTTGATTTGCATTTCCCTAATGATTAATGATGTTGAGCATTCTTTCATGTGTTTGTTGGCAGTCTGTATATCTTCTTTGGAGAAATGTCTATTTAGGTCTTCTGCCCATTTTTGGATTGGGTTGTTTGTTTTTTTGTTATTGAGCTGCATGAGCTGCTTGTAAATTTTGGAAATTAATCCTTTGTCAGTTGCTTCATTGGCAAATATTATCTCCCATTCTGAGGGTTGTCTTTTGGTCTTGTTTTTGGTTTCCTTTGCTGTGCAAAAGCTTTGAAGTTTCATTAGGTCCCATTTGTTTATTTTTGTTTTTATTTCCATTTCTCTAGGAGATGGATCAAAAAGGATCTTGCTGTGATTTATGTCATAGAGTGTTCTGCCTATGTTTTCCTCTAAGAGTTTGATAGTGTCTGGCCTTACATTTAGGTCTTTAATCCATTTTGAGCTTATTTTTGTGTATGGTGTTAGGGAGTGTTCTAATCTCATACTTTTACATGTACCTGTCCAGTTTTCCCAGCACCACTTATTGAAGAGGCTGTCCTTTCTCCACTGTACATTCCTGCCTCCTTTATCAAAGATAAGGTGACCATATGTGCGTGGGTTTTTCTCTGGTGCCCTAACATTTAATAGGGAAAGTTAACAGGAAGTACAACTTGAGGGAATAATTTTAAAACATGACATAAAAATAATTATCTTTTACATATAAGGAGTGTTTATAAGTGTATAGAAAAGGGCACACGCTATAACCAAAAAGAGTCACATGACCTTAACAGGTAATTTAAGAAACAAGAGATACATGTAGCTAGCAAGCATATTAAACATCTCAAGTTTATTAGCAAACAAAAAGGATGAAATTTATACCTAGATGCCATTTTTTTCTGATAAGAGTTTGAGCTAATATTTATTAAATATTTAATCTATAAGAAGGTGCTGTGTAAACCTCTACATGTATTAGTACATTTAATACAACGATCTTATAAGGGTGGGTACTATTATTATAATAGTTTTTATAAATGATAAAATTGAGACATACAAATGCTATGCATTTGTCCTTGGCAGTAGATCTTGAATCAAACTGAAAAATATTTAATACACAGCAGAACCTAGTGCTGGAGATGCTATAGCAGAATGGCATGCTTGCAGATACTGCAAGTTTAACTTGGTACAATTTTCCTAAAAAGCAACTTGTCAGCATAAATGAAAAGCTTTAAAGTCCATAAAATCTGGAAAATGCTCCACCTCTCTGAATTTGTACTGAAGGAAAAAAGTCAGAGATCCGTGATATTTAAGGAAGTTCACAGGAATGTTATAAACAGAGCACAATTTTATAACCAAACATGAAAGGTATTTGGTTACAAATAATATGGTATACCCAGAAAATGAAATCTTGAAAGGTCATTTAAAATAATTAACATAAGGATATGATAAGGTGGGTAAATGGCCATGATATAATGAAATAAATAAAAACGGTATTCAAGGGAGGTGGTTCAAAATGGTAGCATAGGGAGATTCTGAACTCTTATCCTCTCACAGACACTACAAATCTACAGCTGCATGTGAAGCAATTCCCTCTGGGAAGGACCTGAAAACTAGTTGAACACCTCTTCCACAACAAAGGACAAAGGAGCCACATCGATATGGGTAGGAGATGCAGAGACATGGTCTTGCCAAAAACTCCATCCTTGGCATGGCAACCCACAATTGAGAGGGATTTCAAAATATGAAGCTTCTTCGTGAGGAGTGAGGGGTTTGTGCCCCACATCAGGCACCTCAACTCTTGAGACCTGCATCAGTGGGATGAGTCACCACAATGCCTGGATTTGAAAACCAAAGGGGCTTGTGTCCAGGAGAACCATAGGGCTATAGGGTATGGAGAGTCTGCTCTTAAAGGGCTCATGCAGACGCACTTGCCCCAGGACCCAGTGCAAAAGCAACAGTGTGAATAGCAACTAGAACACATGAGAAGGAGATTCATTTGTTAGTGTTACAGCAACTGCTGGAGGAGCATGAATTTTTGGGATCTTTTCCAGGGACAGAGGCACTCGCAGTTGCCATTTTTACTTTCTCCATCTACCTTGCTAGTCCTGGCACTGGAGAGTACCATTTTTGCAATCTCTAGAGCTGATGGGCACATCCATCCCCCATTCTGCTCCTGCAGTCCTACCAAAGTCAGCTGGCATGCACAGCGCACACACAGGACACCACTAGAGCACCTGGCTCTGGAGGATAGGGGCGGGGTTGCAATTCTGGGCTCCATGGGTCTGAAACTACTGAAGAGGCACTTCTAGGCACCCTCAACAACCAGGACCTTTCAAGAAAAAATCATGCTGCATAGACAATCACAAAGGCTCTAAGAGACAACAATGGGTGAGAGCATACTTAAATGATAAGGCTCATCTCCTGTCCAAGACCACTCCTTCAAGACTAGGAAAGATACCTAGATAGCTGTTGCACCTAATATGTAAAAATAAACCTAGAGAGGTAAGCAAAATGAGGAAACAAATGAATATGTTCCAGAAGAAAGAAAAAGATAAAACCCCAAAAAAGACCTTAATGAAATAGAAATAAGTAATTTGCCTGATAAAGAGTTCAAAGTAATAGTCATAAAAATTATCTCTGAATTCAGGAGAAGAATGAATGCACATAGCAAGAATTCAACAAGGAGAGAGAAAATATAAGACAGTACCAAACAGAAGTCTCAGAGCTGAAGAAAGCAATAACTGAACTAAAAAATACACTAGAAGGGTTCAAGATCAGAATAGATGAAGCAGAGAAAAGGATCAGAGATCAGCAACACAGGTCAGTGGATCTCACCCAAACAGAGCAGCAGAAAGAAAAATGAATTTTAAAAAGTGAAGACAGCTTAAGGGACCTAAGGAAAAACATCAAAAGGAATAACATTTACATTACTATAGGAAGTTCCAGAAAAAGAAGATAGAGAGGAGGTAGAAGACTTATTTGAATAAATGATGAATGAAAACTTCCCTAACCTGGTGAAGGAAGCAGACGTTCAGATCCAGGAAGCTCAGAGGGTTCCAAACAAGATGCTCTTAAAGAGACCAACACCATGTCATAGTATAATCAAAATGTCAAAAGTTAGAGAGAAAAATCTTAAAAGCAGCAAGAGCAAACCAACTTGTTACATACAAGGGAATCCCCATAAGACTATCAGCAGAATTCTCAGCAGAAACTTTGCAGACCAGAAGGGAGTGGCATGATATATTCAAAGTGCTGAGAGGAAAAAAACCAAAACACAAACAAAAACAAACAAACAAGAAAACAACTTTCAACCAAGAATACTCTACATGGCAAGGTTTTCATCCAAAATTGAAGGAGTGATAAAAGAGCTTTTCAGGCAAACAAAAGCTCAAGGAGTGAATCACCACTAAACTGGCCTTACTAGAAACGTTAAAGGAGTTTTTTAAGCTGAAAAAAGGGGCACTAATTAGTAAAAAGAAAACATATGAAAGTTTAAAAAAAAACTCACTGGTAAAGGTAGATATATAGTAAAGGTAGTGAACTAATCACTTATGAAGCTAGCATGAAGATTAAAAGATGAAAGCAGTAAATATAACTATAATTACATTAATCAGTTAAGGGATATACAAAATAAAAACACATAAAATGTGACATCAAAAATATAAAATGTGTTGGGGGGAGTAATAATTTAGAGTTTTAGAATGTGTTCAAACTTAATTTACTATCAAAATAAAACAGATTGTTTTTATGTATATATGGAGGCTCGTATATATGAGCCTTATGGTAATATAAGATACACAAAAGATAATGAGAAAGGAACCAAGGAGCCTCAGCATAACACTAAAGAAAATCATCAAACCATAAGGGAATAAAGCAAGAGAAAAACAAAAGAACAGAAAGGAGCTACAAAACAGCCAGAAAATATTGAACAAAATAGCAATAAGTACATACCTATAAATAATTACTTTAAAGGTAAATGGGCTAAACTTGCCAATCAAAAGACACAGAATGGCTGAATAGATCAAAAAACAAAACTCATCTATATGCAGCCTACAAGAGACTCACTTCAGATATAAGGACACACATAGACTGAAAGTGAAGGGATAGAAAAAGATGAATCATGCAAATGCAAACCAAAGGAAAGTTAAGGTAGCTAGGCTTACATAAGGCAAAAAACAAAAACCCTGAAAAACTGTAAGAAAATAGAAAGATAGGCATTACCTATGATAAATAGTTCAATCCATCAAAAAGATATAACATTTGGAAACACTTATGTACCCAGCATAGGAGCACCTAGATATATAAAGCAAATATTAACAGCCCTAAAAGGAGAAACTGACAGCAATACAACAACAGTAGGGGATTTAGATGGCCAAAAAGCACATGAAGAGATGCTCAACATCATTAATTATCAGAGAAATACAAATCAAAACCACAATGAGGTATCACCTCACACCGGTGAGAATGGCCACCATCAAAAACTCTGCAAATGATAAATGCTAGAGAGGGTGTGGAGAAAAGGGGACCCTCCTACACTTTTGGTGGGAATGTAACTTGGTACAACCACTATGGAGAACAGTATGGAAGTTCCTTAGAAAACTAAAAATAGAACTACCATATGATCCAGCAATCCCACCCTTGGGCATGTATCCAGACGAAACCATACTTTGAAAAGATACATGCACTCCAATATTCACTGCAGCACTATTTACAACAGCCAAGACATGGAAGCAAGCTTAATGTCCATCAACAGAGGAATGGATAAAGAAGATGTGGTACATATATAGAATGGAATATTACTCAACCACAAAAAGAATAAAATAATGCCATTTTCAGCACTATGGATGGACCTAGAGATGATCATACTAAGTGAAGTAAGTCAGCCAGAGAAAGACAAATATCATATGATATCACTCATATGTGGAATCTAATTTTTTTTTAAAAAGTTACATATGAACTTATTTATAAAACAGAAATAGAATCACAGATTTTGAAAACAAACTTATAGTTACCAAAGGGGAAATGTGGGGGGGGGGGGAGGGAAAAATTAGGAGCTTGGGATTAACACACACACACTACTATATATAAAATAGGACCTACTGTATAGCACAGGGAACTCTACCCAATATTCTGTAATAACTTATACAGGGAAAGAATCAGAAGAAGAATGAATATATGTATATGTATAACTGAATCACTGTGCTGTATACCTGAAACTAATATAACATTGTAAGTCAACTATGATCCAATAAAATAAAACACACACACACACACAAACACACACACACACACACACACACAATAGTAGGGGATTTAATACTCTACTTACATCAAAGGATAGAGCATCCAGACAAAATATAAGGAAACATTGCCCTTAAATGATACATTAGATTGAAAGAACTTAATAGATATATAGAGAGCACTGCATCTTAAACCAGCAGAATACACATTCTTCTTACAGGCACATCAAATGTTCTTTAGGATAGACCACATGTTAGGCCACAAAATAAGTCTCAAAAATTTTAAGAAGGGCTTCCCTGGTGGCGCAGTGGTTGAGAGTCCGCCTGCCAATGCAGGGGACGCGGGTTCGTGCCCCGGTCTGGGAAGATCCCACATGCCGCAGAGCGGCTGGGCCCGTGAGCCATGGCCGCTGAGCCTGCGCGTCTGGAGCCTGTGCTCCGCAACCGGAGAGGCCACAGCAGTGAGAGGCCCGCGTACTGCAAAAAAAAAAAAAATTTTAAGAAGACTGAAATCATATCAAGCATCTTTTCTCACCACAATGGTATAAAACAAGAAATCAAATACAAGATGAAAACTAGAAAATTCACAAATATGAGAATAAATAACATGTACTGAACAAGCAAAGGGTCAATGAATAAATCAAAGAAGAAAATTTAAAATACATTGAGACAAATAAAAATGAAAATACAACATACCAATATTTATGGGATGCAGTAAAAGCAATTCTAAGAGTAAAGCTTCTAGACATAGAGGCCTATCTCTAGAAGCAAGGAAAATCTCAAATAAACAATTTAACTTTCCACCTTAGAAACTAGGAAGACAATAAATAAAATGCAAAGTAAATAGAAGAGAGGAAATAATAAAGGCCAGAGCAGAAATAAATGAAACAAAGGAAAAAAATAAAGAGAGAGAGAAAAAGAAAACAGAAAAGATCAGTGAAATTAAGACCTGGTTGTTTGAAAAGATAAACACAAATGACAAAACTTTAGCTAGACACACTAAGATTAAAAAAAAAAGAGAGGAGTCAAAAAAACAAAATTAGAAATGAAAGAGAAGTTACAACTGATATCAAAGAAATACAAAGAATCACTAGAGACTGCTGTGAGAAATTATATGGCAACCAATTCCTAGATTTGTTGAAATTATATGGATAAATTCCTAGAAACATACAATCTTCAAAAACTAAATCATAAAGAAATAGAAAATCTAAGTAGACTAGTTACTAGTAAGGAGATTGCATCCGTAATCAAAACAAAACAAAACAAAGCAAAAAACCCTCACAACAAACAAATATGCAGTTACAGAATGCTTCACTGGTGAATTCTACCAAACGTTCAAATATGATTTAATACATCTCTTTCTCAAATTTTCCCAAAAAATTAAAAAGGAGGAAATGAATCCAAACTCAGTTTACGAGGTCAGCATAACCTTGATATGTAAACTATACAAGGACAACACAAAAATGAAAATTACAGGCCAATATCTCTGATGAACATAGATGCAAAAGTCCTCAACAAATTACTAGCAAACCAAATGCAACAATATGTTAAAAGAATCATACACCTTGATCAAGTGGAATCACTCTAGGAAATCAAGGATGGTTCAGCAAATTCAAATCAATCAATGTGATGCACCACATTAACAAAAGGAAGGATACTGCAGATAAACAAAGGATCATGAGAGATTACTACAAGCAACTGTATGCCAGTAAAATGGGCAACATGGAAAAATGGACAAATTCTTAGAAATGCACAACCTGCCGAGACTGACCCAGGAAGAAATAGAAAATATGAACAGACCAATCACAAGCACTGAAATTGAAACTGTGATTAAAAATCTTCCAACAAACAAAAGCCCAAGACCAGATGGCTTCACAGGCGAATTCTATCAAACATTTAGAGAAGAGCTAACAACTATCCTTCTCAAACTCTTCCAAAATATAGCAGAGGGAGGAACACTCCCAAACTCATTCTATGAGGCCACCATCACCCTGATACCAAAACCAGACAAAGATGTCACAAAGAAAGAAAACTACAGGTCAGTATCACTGATGAACATAGATGCAAAAATCCTCAACAAAATACTAGCAAACAGAATCCAACAGCACATTAAAGGATCATACACCACGATCAAGTGGGGTTTATTCCAGGAATGCAAGGATTCTTCAATATATGCAGATCAATCAATGTGATACACCATATTAACAAATTGAAGGACAAAAACCATATGATCATCTCAATCGATGCAGAGAAAGCTTTTGACAAAATTCAACACCTATTTATGATAAAAACCCTCCAGAAAGTACGCATAGAGGGAACTTTCCTCAACATAATAAAGGCCATATATGACAAACACACAGCCAACATCGTCCTCAATGGTGAAAAACTGAAACCATTTCCACTAAGATCAGGAACAAGACAAGGTTGTTCACTCTCACCACTATTATTCAACATAGTTTTGGAAGTTTTAGCCAGAGAAGAAAAAGAAATAAAAGGAATCCAAATTGGAAAAGAAGAAGTAACGCTGTCACTGCCGATGACATGATACTATACATAGAGAATCCTAAAGATGCTACCAGAAAACTACTAGAGCTAATCAATGAATTTGGTGAAGTAGCAGGATACAAAATTAATGCACAGAAATCTCTTGCATACCTATACACTAATGATGAAAAATCTGAAAGTGAAATTGAGAAAACACTCCATTTACCATTGCGACAAAAAGAATAAAATATCTAGGAATAAACCTACCTCAGGAGACAAAAGACCTGTATGGAGAAAACTATAAGACACTGATGAAAGAACTTAAAGATGATACAAGTAGATGGAGAGATATACCATGTTCTTGGATTGGAAGAATCAACATTGTGAAAATGACTCTACTACCCAAAGCAATCAACAGGTTTAATGCAATCCCTATCAAACTACCAATGGCATTTTTCACAGAACTAGAACAAAAAATTTCACAATTTGTATGGAAACATAAAAGACCCCAAAGAGCCACAGCAATCTTGAGAATGAAAAACGGAGCTGGAGGAATCAGGCTCCCTGACTTCAAACTACAAAGCTACAGTAATCAAGACAGTATGGTACTGGCCCAAAAACAGAAATATAGATCAATGGAACAGGATAGAAAGCCCAGAGATAAACCCACGCACATATGGTCACCTTATCTTTGATAAAGGAGGCAAGAATATACCGTGGAGAAAAGATAGCCTCTTCAATAAGTGGTGCTGGGAAAACTGGACAGGTACATGTAAAAGTATGAAATTAGAACACTCCCTAACACCATTCACAAAAATGAACTCAAAATGGATTAAAGACCTAAATGTAAGGCCAGACACTATCAAACTCTTAGAGGAAAACTTAAGCAGAACACTCTATGACATAAATCACAGCAAGATCCTTTTTGACCCACCTCCTAGAGAAATGGAAATAAAAACAAAAAATAAACAAATGGGATCTAATGAAATTTAAAAGCTTTTGCACAGCAAAGGAAACACTAAACAACACCAAAAGACAACCCTCAGAATGGGAGAAAATATTTGCAAATGAAGCAACTGACAATGGATTAATCTCCAAAATTTACAAGCAGGTCATGCAGTTCAATATCAAAAAAACAAACAACCCAATCCAAAAATGGGCAGAAGACCTAAACAGACATTTCCCCAAAGAAGATATACAGATTGCCAACAAACACATGAAAGAATGTTCAACATCATTAATCATTAGGGAAATGCAAATCAAAACTACAATTAGATATCATCTCACACTGGTCAGAATGGCCATCATCAAAAAATCTAGAAACAAGGAATGCTGGAGAGAGTGTGGAGAAAAGGGAACACTCTTGCACTGTTTGTGGGAATGTAAACTGATACAGCCACTATGGAGAACAGTATGGAGGTTCCTTAAAAAACTACAAATAGAACTACCATACGACCCAGCAATCCCACTACTGGGCATATACCCTGAAAAAAATCATAATTCAAAAGAGTCATGTAGCAAAATGTTCACTGCAGCTCTATTTACAATAGCCAGGACATGGAAGCAACCTAAGTGTCCATCGACAGATGAATGGATAAAGAAGATGTAGTTCATATGTACAATGGAATATTACTCAGCCATAAAAAGGAACGAAATTGAGTTATTTGTAGTGAGGTGAATGGACCTAGAGTCTGTCATACAGAGTTAAGTAAGTCAGAAAGAGAAAGACAAATACTGTATGCTAACATATATATATGGAATCTAAGAAAAAAAAAAAAGGTCATGAAGAACCTAGGGGCAAGACGGGAATAAAGACACGGACCTACTAGAGAATGGACTTGAGGATATGGGGAGGGGGAAGGGTAAGCTGTGACAAAGTGAGAGAGTGGCATGGACATATATACACTACCAAACGTAAAATAACTAGCTAGTGGGAAGCAGCCGCATAGCACAGGGAGATCAGCTCGGTGCTTTGTGACTACCTAGAGGGGTGGGATAGGGAGGGTGGGAGGGAGGGAGACGCAAGAGGGAAGAGATATGGGAACATATGTATATGTATAACTGATTCACTTTGCTATAAAGCAGAAACTAACACACCATTGCAAAGCAATTATACTCCAATAAAGATGTTAAAAAAAAAAGGAAGGATAAACATCATATGATCATCTCAAAAGATGCAAAAAAAAAAAAAAAAAAACAAAGCATTTGGAGAAATTAAGAAAAAAATTCCCATTTACAAAAGCACCAAAAAGAATTAAATATTTACAAATAAACTTAACCAAGGAAGTGAATGGCTTGTACACAGAACACTGTCAGAATTTGGTAAAAGAAATGAGGAGGACACAAATAAATGGGAAGATATTATATGTTCATGTATTGGAAAAATTAATATTAAAAAGTCCATACTCCAAAGCATTCTATAAATTCAATGCAGTCCCTATCAAAGTTCCAATAGCATTTTTCACAGAAATATAAAAAACAATCCTAAAATTTGTATGGAACCACAAAATAACCCAAATAGGCAAATAAATCTTGAAAAAGAAGAACGAAGCTGAAGGCATGATGCTTCTTGATTTTAAATTATATTACAAAGACATAGTAGTCAAACTAGCATGATACTAGTATGAAAGTAGATACAGAAATCAATGGAACAGAACAGCGATCCCAGAAATAAACCCATGCATATATGGTCTATTAATTTATAACAAAGGAGGCAAAAATAAAGATTGGAGAAAGGACTGTCTCTTCAAGAAATGGTGTTGGGAAAACTGGACAACCATATGTAAAAAATTGAATCTGGACCACAATCTTACACCATACACAAAAATTAACTTAAAATGGATTAAAGACTTGAATGTAAAACCAGAAGCCATAAAAGTTCTAGAAGAAAACATAGGTGGTAAGCTCCTTAACATTGGTTTTAGTGATTTTTTCTCTTTTTTTTAGCTGTCTCCAAAGGCAATGGAAACAAAAGCAAAAATAAACCAATGGGACTACGTCCAAAAAAAAAAAAAAAAATCTGCACAGCAAAGGAAACCATCAACAAAATACAAAGGCAACCTAGTGAATGGAAGAAGATATTTTCAAGTCATATATTCGATAAGTGGTTTATATCTAAAATATATGAAGAACTCATACAACTTAACAGCAAAAAAAAAAAAATCCGATTAAAAAGTAGGCTGAGGGCTCCCCTGGTGGTGCAGTGGTTGAGCGTCTGCCTGCCGATGCAGGGGACACGGGTTCGTGCCCCGGTCCAGGAAGATCCCACAGGCCGCGGAGCGGCTGGGCCTGTGAGCCATGGCCGCTGAGCCTGCGCGTCTGGAGCCTGTGCTCCGCAACAGGAGAGGCCACAACAGTGAGAGGCCTGCGTACCGCAAAAAAAAAAAAAAAAAAAAAAAATAGGCAGAGTACCTGAATAGATATTTTTTCAAAGAAGACATACAGATGTCCAACAGGCACATGAAAATATGCTCAACATCATTAATCATCAGGGAAATGCATATCAAAACCACTATTAGATATCACCTCATCACACCTGTCAGAATGGTAATTATCAAAAGGATAAGAAATAACAAGTGTTGGTGAGGAGGTGGTGAAAAGGAAATTCTCATGCACTGTTGGTGGGAACTGAAAACAGTACAGAGGTTCTTCCAAAAATTAAAAAGAGCACTACCATATAATCCAGCAATTCTACTTCTTATTCATCCAAAGAAAATGAAAACACTAATTTGAAAAGATATATGCACCCCTGTGTTCATTGCAGCATTATTTACTATAGCCAAGAAATGAAAAAAAACTAAGTCCAGTGATAGATGAATGGATAAAGAAGATGTGGTATATGTGTATACTGTGCAATTCTACTCAGCCATAAAACAGAATGAAACGCTGTCATTTGCAACAACACGGATGGACGTTGAGGGTATTATGCCAGGTAAAATAAGTCAGAGAAAGACAAATATCACATGACCTCACTTATCTGTGGAATATGAAAACACAACAAAGAAAACAAAACAGACTCACAGATACAGAGAACAAATGGCTGGTTGCCAGAGGAGAGGGGGTGAAGGGGTGGGTGAAAGTAGGGAAAGGGATCAAATGGTGTAAACTTCCAATTATAAATAAGCCATAGGGATGTATTGTACATCATGGACTATAGTCAATAATACCTGGCCAATTTTAAAGTTGCTAAGAAAGAAAATGTTAAAAGTTCTCATCACACACAAAAATTTTGTAACTCTGTATGGTGACAGATGGTAAATAGACTTATTATGGTGATCATTTCAGAATACATGCAAATGTCAAGTCATTATGCTGTACACCTAAAACTGATACAATGCTGTATGTCAAACATCAACAAAGAAAACATGTAAACACTAGAAAGTAAAACATGTTTAACCATGCTGGATCATTTTCATACATTGAAGAATAATGAAACAATGAACTGTTATTTTGCAACTGCTCACTTACTAAAAGCCAGTCTTCAAACTTTAGAAACTATGAATATAAAGTTTCATTTTACAAATTCTGTAATTAAACACATATATTAACACACTCACAGACAAATACAGTAAATATAAGGGAAAATAAACCAAAAAATTAACAGAGAGTCGTTAGAAGGCATACTTCAGTTTTCTCCTTTCTGCATAATTTTTACAAGAATATTAATTTTTTAATTACAAAAAAAGGAGATTAATATTTAATGTGTGCATTTCATGTGTCTCAGATTTTGAGTCCTGTAGAATCAGGTAGAGTCAACACTGTCACAAAATGACAGCTGTTATCAAACATAGGGTCTCATTTAAATTAATGAGTAAATATCCTTCACAGCAGATGTGTAAACAGGACCCTGATTAATGAATATGAATATGCTAACTGCTCTCTGCTACACATATTAACCTCTGTTTGGTTTTTAATTGCCACACAACCTTATGAGAAAATTTATCATTTCCAGTCAAATCCCAAAGTTACAATTGCAGAACTTTTCTAACACTGCTTTCCTGACGTCGAGAATTGTCTGGGATAAGGATGACATATAGTCTCTTGTCACCACCTACAGCTCCCATTTGTTTGCCATCAGCTTTCCTGGAAAGCTCTCAGGCAGGTCCTGTTTAGGGAATGGTTCCTATTCTGGTAAGATGGGAATAAAGACAGCTACCTGCACATAGTGCAGGAAACTGTTAAGCCAGGGAGTCTTTTTTTGAGCCTGACTCCACGTGTCCCTGTCCTGTTCTTTTCATACTTTTCTGTTTAATTCTTTTACAAGAGCTCTGAATTCTGCCACAGTATTCCCATTTGGACTCCCAGGTCTATGGCACAAATGGCACCTCCTATAATTGCGTATTGTCGAAACTGCAAAAGTCCTTGTTTACCTTTGCTCAGTACCACACTGCTCAAGCTAGACTCTGAAATCAAGCTTCCTGGGCTTATCTCTGGTTTCTAATTTCATTTCTAAGTCAGTGATTCTCAACCTTGGCTCTGCATTGGTTTAACCTAGGGAGCTTTAAAATTTTCCAGGGCCCAGCATACCAGCAAGCACGCAAGAACAATTAAATCGGAATCTTTGGAGGTCTGTCCTAGGCAAATGTAAAGCCCCCCATGTGACTCCATCGTGAAGCCAAAGCTGAGAGGTCTAAGTTTTGGTCTCAAAGTGAAGACAATTTCCATACAGTCAGCCCTCCATATCCTTGGGTTCCACATTCCTTGATTTAACCAACCTGGGACCAAAATTATAAAAAAAAAATTCTAGAAAGCTCAAAAAAGCAACACCTCAATTTGACGCATGCTGGCAACTAGTTACATAGCATTTACATTGTATTTACAACTATTTACATAGCATTTACATTGTATTAGGTATTATAAGTAATCTAGAGATTATTTAAACCATATGGGAGGGTGTGCTTATATGCAAATACTATACCATTTTATATAGGGGCCTTGATGTGCAGCTTTTAGTGTTCAACAGGGTCTGCAGGGTATTTTCCCTGCAAATACCAAGGACTACTATACTTATTTTTGAGACCTTTTTTCCATTCTATTCCCTCAGGGCAATTCTGAGCCTCCTTAGCAGTATCAGAGACACCTATCAACTGAAATTAAAAGATGTCAAAACTGCCATCAACCCAAACAAATTAGTTAGCAAGGTAATGAACCATTTCCCACTCTAGTCTTCTTTTAGTGCAGCAGAAATGGTAATAACATGCAGGAGATGCAAGACAAGGAGCATCCATGAGCTACTGATTTCTTTCCACTGGTTTCCACAGTAGTAGCAGGAGAGAGGACAGGCAAATATCACGCACAACACCGTTCCAGGCACATGGTTTTATTAACGCTCCTTTACCCACCTCCCCACCCACCCAAGCCTTACCCCAACGGATCTCGCTTATGTCATCTACTCTTCGTCATCTAATCCCAAACTCCATTTAAATTTACTCCAAGTGAAGCTCACTGGAATGTTGTTTCATACTATACAGGTGTTCATTTCATTAGTTAGTGGCTTGTTTTATCTGGCTAAATGTCCTATGACCTAACATCACCAATTAATCACATGTTGTTTCTACTAAGTACATATAAACTCAAAATGTCTTCATATATATGTGTATCTATATAAGTATACATTTGTTTGACTGAAAAAAAATTTTATTTATATAATATTTTTTGGAGTTAATACTTAACTTAGAATACTTAACTTAGAATTTTTTTCTGATACGACCAACGGCCCTCCTAAGCAATATTACTTATTGTCTACTTCAGCTGGTTGTGTAGACTGAGAGAGGGCCTGGATAGCTTGTAGAACAGTGGTAAATGCTGGCAATGATAAATGTTCTAAAATATGTGAGCAATTGCTTTTGTAGTGACCCAGATCAGGTATTGACTCTCAACTAAACCTGCCATTTTTAAAAAAGTATGGACATATTTACAATGAATATTACTCAGCCGTAAAAAGGAACAAAATTGGGTCATTTGTAGAGACGTGGATGGACCTAGAGACTGTGTCATACAGAGTGGAGTGCAGTAAGTCAGAAAGAGAAAAACAAATATTGTATATTAACACATATATGTGGAACCTAGAAAAATGGTACAGATGAACAAGTTTGCAGGGCAGAAATAGAGACACAGATGTAGAGAACAAACCTATGGACACCAAGGGGGAAAAGTGACTGGGGGTGAGGGTGGGGGTGGTGGTGGGATGAATTGCGAGATTGGGATTGACATGTATACACTAATATGTATAAAACAGATAACTAATAAGAATGTGTTATATAAAAAATTAATAAAATAAAATTCAAAAAAAAATGTATGGAACACCTGTGTCAGCTAATGTTCTAGGCCCTAGGGATATAGCAGTGGGGAAAAAAAGAAAAAATATCTCTCTTTGTTGGAGTTGATATTCTAATGTGAGGATTAAAACAACAAAATAACCAAGTAGAAAAAAAAAGTATGATTTTATAAAGTCAGCAAATAGGTACTTATTTAATATAACAATTCTCAAAAATTTAAATGCTATGCAATTTCTCAAAAATAAAATGCTGGGGGGCTTCTCTGGTGACATAGTGGTTGAGAGTCCGCCTGCCGATGCAGGGGACACGGGTTCGTGCTCCGGTCCGGGAAGATCCCACATGCCGCGGAGCGGCTGGGCCTGTGAGCCATGGCTGCTGAGCCTGCGCATCCAGAGCCTGTGCTACGCAATGGGAGAGGCCACAACAGTGAGAAGCCCGCGTACCGCAAAAAAAAAAAAAAAAAAAAAAAAAATGCCGGGCTTCCCTGGTGGCACAGTAGTTAAGAATCCGCCTGCCAATGCAGGGGACATGGGTTCAAGCCCTGATCTGGGAAGATCCCACATGCCGCGGAGCAACTAAGCCCATGTGCCACAACTACTGAGCCCGCGCGCCACAACTACTGAAGCCCATGAGCCTAGAGCCTGTGCTCCGTAACAAGAGAAGCCACCACAATGAGAAACACGCACACCGCAATGAAGAGTAGCCCCTGCTCGCCTCAACTAAAGACAGCGTGCACACAGTGACCAAGACCCAACACAGCCAAAAATAAATTAAATAAATAAATTTATTTAGGGGGCTGGGCGGGAAGATGGCGGAAGAGTAAGACGTGGAGATCGCCTTCCTCCTCACGGATACACCAGAAATACATATACACGTGGAACAACTCCTACCGAACACCTACTGAAGGCTGGCAGAAGACCTCAGAGCTCCCAAAAGGCAAGAAACTCCCCACGTACCTGGGTAGGGCAAAAGAAAAAAGAAAAAACAGAGACAAAAGAATAAGGACGGCACCTGCACCAGTGGGAGGGAGCTGTAAAGGAGGAAAAGTTTCCACACACTAGGAAGCCCCTCCGCGGGCGGAGACTGCGGGAGGCGGAGGGGGGAGCTTCGGGACCGCGGAGTGGAGCACAGCGACGGGTGCGGAGGGCAAAGCGGGGGGATTCCTGCACAGACGATCGGTGCCGACCGGCACTCACCAACCCGAGAGGCTTGTCTGCTTACCCGCCGGGGCGGGCGGGGCTGCGAGCTGAGGCTCGGGTTTCGGTTTTGGACGGAGCGCGGGGAGAGGACTGGGGTTGGCGGCTCGAGCATAGCCTGGAGGGGTTGGTGCGCCACGACTAGCCGGGAGGGAGTTCGGGGAAAAGCCTGCACCGGCCGAAGAGGCAAGAGACTTTTTCTTCCCTCTTTGTTTCCTGGCGCGCGAGGAGAGGGGTTTAAGAGCGCTGCTTAAAGGAACTCCAGAGAAGGGCGCGAGCCGCGGCTAAAAAGCGCAAACCCCAGAGACGGGCGCGAGCCTCGGCTGAGGGCGCGAGCCCCCGAGACGGGCGCGAGCCGCGGCGGGAAGCGCGAGCCCCCGAGACGGGCGCGAGCCGCGGCGGGAAGCGCGAGCCCCAGAGACGGGCGCGAGCCGCGGCTGAAACTGCGGAGCCCAGAGACGGGCGGGAGACTCTGGGGCTGCTGCTGCCGCCACCAGGGGGGCTGTGTGCGAGCACAGGTCACTCTCCGCGCCCCTCTTCCGCGGAGCCTGTGCAGGCCGCCACTGCCGGGTTCCCGGGATCTGGGGACAGCTTCCCGCACGGCGGGTCTCAGGCTGGTGCAGCGTCACGCCGGCCTCTGCCGCAGCGTCACGCCGCCTCTGCCGCCGCAGGCCCGCCCCGCACGCAGTGCCCCGCCTTCCCCCATCCCCCAACCCCCGGCCTGAGTGAGCCGGAGCTCCCGAATCAGCGGCTCCTTTAACCCCGTCCTGTCTGAGCAAAAAAAAACAGACGCCCTCCAGCGATCAGCGCGCAGGGGCAGGGCCGGGTACAAAGCTGAGCTCCTGTGAGCTGTGAGAGCAGGGAGGAGAGGGGGAGGTCTCTCCCGGCAGCCGCGGAGGCGGCGGATTGAAGCTCCACAATCAACTTGATGTGCCCTGCATTGTGGAATACCTGAATAGACAGGGAGTGAGCCCAAATTGAAGAGGGGGAATTTAGGAGCGAGATCGGTGATTTTTTTCCCTTTTCCTCTTTTTGTGAATGTGGGCATGTATGCTTCTGTGTGAGATCTTGTCTGTATACTCTTGTTTCCACCATTTGTCCTAGGGCTCTATCCGTCCATGGGTTTTTTTTTTTTTAAAAAAAAAAAAAATTTTTTTTTTAATAATTAATTTTAATTGTAATAACTTTATTGAACTTTACCTTCGTTCTTTCTTTCTTTCTTTCCTTCCTTCCTTCCCTCCTTTAGACAACTAATCACCCCAAATTGAGGAGGTGGTCTCTGGGAGCAGGATTTATGATTTTTCCCCCTTTGCCTCTCCTTGTGAACGTGTAGGTGTATGCTTCTGTGTAAGATTTTCTCTGTATAGCTTTGCTCCCAATAGTTGTCCTAGGGCTCTATCCTTCCATGGTTTTTTAAAAAAAAAAAAAAAATTTTTTTCTTTCTTAATAATTAATTTTAATTGCAATAACTTTATTGTACTTTACCTTCATTCTTTCTTTCTTTCTTTCCTTCCTTCCTTCCCTCCTTTAGACAGCAAATCACCCCAGGTTGAGGAGGTGGTCTCTGGGAGCAGGATTTAGGATTTTTCCCCCTTTGCCTCTCTTTGTGAACGTGTATATGTATGCTTCTGTGTAAGATTCTCTCTGTATAGCTTTGCTTCCAACATTTGTCCTAGGGCTCTATCCGTCCATGTTTTTTTTTTAAAAAAAAAAAAATTTTTTTTTCTTAATAATTAATTTTAATTGTAATAACTTTATTGTACTTTACCTTCGTTCTTTCTTTCTTTCCTTCCTTCCTTCCCTCCTTTAGACAGCGAATCACCCCAGGTTGAGGAGGTGGTCTCTGGGAGCAGGATTTATGATTTTTCCCACTTTGCCTCTCTTTGTGAACACGTATGTGTATGCTTCTGTGTAAGATTTTCTCTGTATAGCTTTGTTTCCAGCATTTGTCCTAGGGTTCTATCTGTTCTTTTTTTTTTTTTTTTTTTTTTTCTTTTTCTTTTTTTTTTTGTTCTAAATATTTTTTAGTACAATAACTATATTATACTTTATTTTATTTTTACTGTATCTTCTTTCTTTCTGTCTTTTTTCCTTCTTTCCTTCCTTCCTTCCTCCCTTCCTCCCTCCCTCCCTCCCTCCTTTCTTTCCTTCTTTGCTTCTTTCTTCCTTCCTTCCTTTCCTCCTTTCCTCCTTTCCTTCTTTCTTTCCTCAAACTTCTACTAATTCTATCTACATTTTCTCCTTCTTTCCCTCCTACCTTCCTTCCTTCCTCCCTCCCTCCCTCCTTTCTTTCCTTCTTTGCTTCTTTCTTCCTTCCTTCCTTTCCTCCTTTCCTTCTCTCTTTCCTCAAACTTCTACTAATTCTCTCTACATTTTCTCCTTCTTTCCCTCCTTCTTTCCTTCCTTCCTCCCTCCCTCCCTCCCTCCTTTCTTTCCTTCTTTGCTTCTTTCTTCCTTCCTTCCTTTCCTCCTTTCCCTCTTTCTTTCCTCAAACTTCTAATAATTCTCTCTATATTTTCCCCTTCTTTCCCTCCTTCCTTCCTTCCTTCCTCCCTCCCTCCCTCCTTTCTTTCCTTCTTTGCTTCTTTCTTCCTTCCTTCCTTTCCTCCTTTCCTTCTTTCTTTCCTCATACTTCTAATAATTCTCTCTACTTTTCCTCCCTTTTATTCTGAGCCGTGTGGATGAAAGGCTCTTGGTGCTCCAGCCCAGGAGGCAGGGCTCTGCCTCTGAGGTAGGAGAGCCAACTTCCGGAAACTGATCAACAAGAGACCTCCCAGCTCCACATAATATTAAACGGTGGACATCTCCCAGAGACCTCCATCTTAACACCAGCACCCAGCTTCACTCAACGACCAGCAAGCCACAGTGCTGGACAACCTATGCCAAACAACTAGCAAAACAGGAACACAACCCCACCCATTAGCAGAGAGGCTGCCTAAAATCATAACAAGGCCACAGACACCCCAAAACACACCACCAGACGTGAATCTGCCCACTAGAGAGACAAGACCGAGCCTCATCCAGCACAACACAGGCACTAGTCCCCTCCACCAGGAAGCCTACACAACCCGCTGAAACAACCTTAGCCACTGGAGACAGACATCAAAAACAACGGGAACTACGAGCGTGCAGCCTGCAAAAAGGAGACCCCAAACACAGTAAGATAAGCAAAATGAGAAGACAGAAAAACACACAGCAGATGAAGGAGCAAGATAAAAACCCACCAGACCTAACAAATGAAGAGGAAATAGGCAATCTACCTGAAAAAGAATTCAGAATAATGATAGTAAGGATGATCCGAAATCTTGGAAGTAGAATAGACAAAATGCAAGAAACAGTTAACAAGGACCTAGAAGACATAAAGATGAAACAAGCAACGATGAACAACGCAATAAATGAAATTAAAAGTACTCTAGATAGGATCAATAGCAGAATAACTGAGGCAGAAGAACGGATAAGTGACCTGGAAGATAAAGTAGTGGAAATAACTACTGCAGAGCAGAATAAAGAAAAAAGAATGAAAAGAACTGAGGACAGTCTCAGAGAGCTCTGGGACAACATTAAACGCACCAACATTCGAATTATAGGGGTTCCAGAAGAAGAAGAAAAAAAGAAAGGGACTGAGAAAATATTTGAAGAGATTATAGTTGAAAACTTCCCTAATATGGGAAAGGAAATAGTTAATCAAGTCCAGGAAGCACAGAGAGTCCCATACAGGATAAATACAAGGAGAAATACGCCAAGACACATATTAATCAAACTATCAAAAATTAAATACAAAGAAAGCATATTAAAAGCAGCAAGGGAAAAACAACAAATAACACACAAGGGAATCCCCATAAGGTTAACAGCTGATCTCTCAGCAGAAACCCTACAAGCCAGAAGGGAGTGGCAGGACATACTGAAAGTGATGAAGGAGAAAAACCTGCAACCAAGACTACTCTACCCAGCAAGGATCTCATTCAGATTTGATGGAGAAATTAAAACCTTTACAGACAAGCAAAAGCTGAGAGAGTTCAGCACCACCAAACCAGCTTTACAACAAATGCTAAAGGAACTCCTCTAGATAAGAAATGCAAAAGAAGGAAACGACCTATAATAACGAACCCAAAACAATATAGAAAATGGGAATAGGAACATACATATCGATAATTACCTTAAATGTAAATGGACTAAATGCTCCCACCAAAAGACACAGATTGGCTGAATGGATACAAAAACAAGACCCTTATATATGCTGTCTACAAGAGACCCACCTCAGACCTAGAGACACATACAGACTGAAAGTAAGGGGATGGAAAAAGATATTCCATGCAAATGGAAACCAAAAGAAAGCTGGAGTAGCAATTCTCATATCAGACAAAATAGACTTTAAAATAAGGACTATTAAAAGGGATAAAGAAGGACACTACATAATGATCAAGGGATCGATCCAAGAAGAAGATATAACAATTGTAAATATTTATGCACCCAACATAGGAGCACCTCAATACGTAAGGCAAATACTAACAGCCATAAAAGGGGAAATAGACAGTAACACATTCATAGTAGGGGACTTTAACACCCCACTTTCACCCATGGACAGATCATCCAAAATGAAAATAAATAAGGAAACACAAGCTTTAAATGATACATTAAACAAGATGGACTTAATTGATATTTATAGGACACTCCATCCAAAAACAACAGATTACACATTTTTCTCAAGTGCTCATGGAACATTCTCCAGGATAGATCATATCTTGGGTCACAAATCAAGCCTTGGTAAATTTAAGAAAATTGAAATTGTATCAAGTATCTTTTCTGACCACAACGCCATGAGACTAGATATCAATTACAGGAAAAGATCTGTAAAATATACAAGCACATGGAGGCTAAACAATACACTACTTAATAATGAAGTGATCACTGAAGAAATTAAAGAGGAAATAAAAAAATACCTAGAAACAAATGACAATGGAGACACAACGACCCAAAACCTATGGGATGCAGCAAAAGCAGTTCTAAGGGGGAAGTTTATAGCAATACAAGCCCACCTTAAGAAGCAGGAAACATCTCGAATAAACAACCTAACCTTGCACCTCAAGCAATTAGAGAAAGAAGAACAAAAAAGCCCCAAAGCTAGCAGAAGGAAAGAAATCATAAAAATCAGATCAGAAATAAATGAAAAAGAAATGAAGGAAACGATAGCAAAGATCAATAAAACTAAAAGCTGGTTCTTTGAGAAGATAAACAAAATAGATAAACCACTAGCTAGACTCATCAAGAAAAAAAGGGAGAAGACTCAAATCAATAGAATTAGAAATGAGAAAGGAGAAATAACAACTGACACTGCAGAAATAAAAAAAATCATGAGAGATTACTACAAGCAACTCTATGCCAATAAAATGGACAATCTGGAAGAAATGGACAAATTCTTAGAAATGCACAACCTGCCAAGACTGAATCAGGAAGAAATAGAAAATATGAACAGACCAATCACAAGCACTGAAATTGAAAGTGTGATTAAAAATCTTCCAACAAACAAAAGCCCAGGACCAGATGGCTTCACAGGTGAATTCTATCAAACGTTTAGAGAAGAGCTAACACCTATCCTTCTCGAACTCTTCCAAAATATAGCAGAGGGAGGAACACTCCCAAATTCCTTCTACGAGGCCACCATCACCTTGATACCAAAACCAGACAAGGATGTCACAAAGAAAGAAAACTACAGGCCAATATCACTGATGAACATAGATGCAAAAATCCTCAACAAAATACTAGCAAACAGAATCCAACAGCACATTAAAAGGATCATACACCATGATCAAGTGGGGTTTATTCCAGGAATGCAAGGATTCTTCAATATACGCAAATCTATCAATGTGATAAACCATATTAACAAATTGAAGGAGAAAAACCATATGATCATCTCAATAGATGCAGAGAAAGCTTTTGACAAAATTCAACACCCATTTATGATAAAAACCCTCCAGAAAGTGGGCATAGAGGGAACTTTCCTCAACATAATAAAGGCCATATATGACAAGCCCACAGCAAACATCATCCTCAATGGTGAAAAACTGAAAGCATTTCCACTAAGATCAGGAACAAGACAAGGTTGCCCACTCTCACCACTCTTATTCAACATAGTTTTGGAAGTTTTAGCCACAGCAATCAGAGAAGAAAAGGAAATAAAAGGAATCCACATCGGAAAAGAAGAAGTAAAGCTGTCACTGTTTGCAGATGACATGATACTATACATAGAGAATCCTAAAGATGCTACCAGAAAACTACTAGAGCTAATCAATGAATTTGGTAAAGTAGCAGGATACAAAATTAATGCACAGAAATCTCTGGCATTCCTATACACTAATGATGAAAAATCTGAAAGTGAAATCAAGAAAACACTCCCATTTACCATTGCAACAAAACGAATAAAATATCTAGGAATAAACCTACCTAAGGATACGAAAGACCTGTATGCAGAAAATTATAAGACACTGATGAAAGAAATTAAAGATGATACAAATAGATGGAGAGATATACCATGTTCTTGGATGGGAAGAATCAACATTGTGAAAATGACTCTACTACCCAAAGCAATCTACAGATTCAATGCAATCCCTATTAAACTACCACTGGCATTTTTCACAGAACTAGAACAAAAAATTTCGCAATTTGTATGGAAACACAAAAGACCCCGAATAGCCAAAGCAATTTTGAGAACGAGAAAAGGAGCTGGAGGAATCAGGCTCCCTGACTTCAGACTATACTACAAAGCAACAGTAATCAAGACAGTATGGTACTGGCACAAAAACAGAAAGATAGATCAGTGGAACAGGATAGAAAGCCCAGAGATAAACCCATGCACATATGGACACCTTATCTTTGATAAAGGAGGCAGGAATGTACAGTGGAGAAAGGACAGCCTCTTCAATAAATGGTGCTGGGAAAACTGGACAGGTACATGTAAAAGTATGAGATTAGATCACTCCCTAACACCATACACAAAAATAAGCTCAAAATGGATTAAAGACCTAAATGTAAGGCCAGAAACTATCAAACTCTTAGAGGAAAACATAGGAAGAACACTCTATGACATAAATCACAGCAAGATCCTTTCTGACCCACCTCCTAGAGTAATGGAAATAAAAACAAAAATAAACAAATGGGACCTAATGAAACTTCAAAGCTTTTGCACAGCAAAGGAAACCATAATCAAGACCAAAAGACAACCCTCAGAATGGGAGAAAACATTTGCAAATGAAGCAACTGACAAAGGATTAATCTCCAAAATTTACAAGCAGCTCATGCAGCTCAATAACAAAAAAACAAACAACCCCATCCAAAAATGGGCAGAAGACCTAAACAGACATTTCTCCAAAGAAGATATACAGAATGCCAACAAACACATGAAGGAATGCTCAACCTCATTAATCATTAGAGAAATGCAAATCAAAACTACAATGAGATATCATCTCACACCAGTCAGAATGGCCATCATCAAAAAATCTAGAAACAATAAATGCTGGAGAGGGTGTGGAGAAAAGGGGACACTCTTGCACTGCTGGTGGGAATGTGAATTGGTTCAGCCACTATGGAGAACAGTATGGAGGTTCCTTAAAAAACTACAAATAGAATTACCATATGACCCAGCAATCCCACTACTGGGCATATACCCTGAGAAAACCAAAATTCAAAAGGAGTCATGTACCAAAATGTTCATTGCAGCTCTATTTACAATAGCCCGGAGATGGAAAGAACCTAAGCGCCCATCATCGGACGAATGGATAAAGAAGATGTGGCACATATACACAATGGAATATTACTCAGCCTTAAAAAGAAATGAAATTGAGATATTTGTAATGAGATGGATAGACCTAGAGTCTGTCATACAGAGTGAAGTAAGTCAGAAAGACAAAGACAGATACCGTATGCTAACACATATATATGGAATTTGAGGGGAAAAAATGTCATGAAGAACCTAGGGATAAGACAGGAATGGAGGCGCAGACCTACTGGAGAGCGGACTTGGGGATATGGGGAGGGGGAAGGGTGAGTTTTGACAGGGCGAGAGAGAGTCATGGACATATACACACTAACAAACGTGGTGGGGTGGATAGCTGGCGGGAAGCAGCCGCAAGGCACAGGGATATTAGCTCGGGGCTTTGGGACAGCCTGGAGGGGTGGGAGGGGGAGAGTGGGAGGGAGGGAGATGCAGGAGGGAAGACACATGGGAGCACATGTATATGTATAGCTGATTCACTTTGTTATAAATCAGAAACTAACACACCATTGTAAAGCAATTATACCCCAATAAAGATGTTAAAAAAAAAAAAAAAAAAAAAATTTATTTAAAAATAAATAAATAAAATGCCTTTGAACTGGAATAATATCCTTTTCATAACCGGAACCCTTTCATTAGTGATTTTGCAATAATACTCTTATTTTTTCCTTCAAATTAAGCAAAGTTATTTTGAGAATCAAATGAAAGAAAAGTAATTATACTTCTGTTTGTATTTGTGAAGATGGATGTATTTTGAAAATAAGCATTGACAAATGTATCCGGAGCTTAAATTAGCTTAGGGAAAGTCAAGTAAAATAAATTAGGCTGCAAGATTAAAAGAAATTATTGTACTATGTCTTTTCTATCTCACTCCTCATTGTTTGGTTTTCATGTGGATCTAAGGCTAGGGGAGAATTTAGAATGCATTAGCTGCAGCAGAAAGAATAGCAAAAGTGAGAGAACATGGAGCTTGGAAGGAACAAAAAGGGAGAGGTACATAGGAAAGAATGGAAAGGATGGGCAATGCTGAGTGTCACAATTTCCAGGATCTCATTCTCCTCCCTTCTTAGTTATGCCTCTGGGGATTGTGGGTGCTGTAAATTTTAAAACAGATGTTTGGCATGACATGAGGTTTTATGATTGTGTAGAATAATCACACCATGAGAATGAGGAAAAGCTCAGTCCCATCCTAATTCAGAGAAAAGCTTTCAGCAAGGTTTTATAAGTTCTAAAAGTATAATAATTCCTAAGTCCCTGCCAAGAAATCTATCACCTTCAAACTTCAAAATACAGTCACTGGCTTCCTTATTGGGGGCAATGGAGAAGGTGAAATGCCCCTTTTAGGAGAGACAACTGGAGTTTACCATCTTAACTTTCTTTCCTGGGCAGTCCTGTTGTGCCCAAAACACAACATACACATGATATACAAAAGGGTTCATAGTGACAAGCCTTGACAAACGCACACATCTCTAAAATTTAGATTTTATATGCCAGAAAGTGTGAAGCATAAATTATATCCTTTTGCCATTAAGAGAACTGTTTACAGAGAGGTTTAACTGAGGTCAATGTCTGCAGGAATATTTGTTTAAAACAGACATTTTCATTATGATTAACAAACACTTATATAGCATGTAAGTACCAGGTACTAGTCTAACTTTTACAAATATCCAACTTATATAATCCTCATATTAATTCTACTTAGTAGACAATACTATTATCAAACCATTTTTTAAAATGGGGTAATCTGAAGTGGAGATAGTCTTAAGTGACTTGTCCAGTGGAGCACAGTTAATAGAGATGGAGCTAGGATAAAATGCAGGGGCCCTGGGGCCGGAGGCCAAGCCCCTAGGCACTCTGTCATTTAACCTTTAACTTAGTGAGGAAAGGAAGCCTTTTTGGCCAATGCATGGGCATGCAAAGCCCACCTGCCCAGAGAATTCTGGCTTAGACTGGCAGGTGGGTCATAGATTTAAAGTTTTCTGTTTAACTTTATTTACAATTTAACTTTCATAGTAGATGTTCAGATAATTATAAACAATATAAATGCTAACACAAATCAGCAGTTTAAATGAAATAGCTGCAAATGAAATTTTTGAAAAGAAATGAAAGTATTAACAACTATTGTTGGAATACACGTTCCTGCATCCTGAACTGTAGACTTAGCTTTTAAAATCCCCATTTTATGCTAAGATTAAGTAAGGACTTACCATGTGCTAGGTACTTGTCAAAGTTATTTAATTCTAATAACTTATTAACGCCTCATAACAAATCCTACAAGGTAGGGGCTATTACTATTCCCATGAGGAAAGTAAAGACGAGAAACGTTAAATAACTCTTAGCAAGTACCTTAGAGATGCTTGTTTTAGGTGGGTGACTTGGACTAGGGGTACTGGTCTCGGAGATAGAAAGAATGTGAAATGAATTTGAGACACACTTTGGAACTCGAACCCACTTAGTGCTTTCATGGACACTTTAAGGTGAACATGTTAATGCCAAACAAGCCTAATTAGTTGGTATTTCTTGCGAGGGGCTTTTCCTTTTCTATTTAGAAATATGTCCTGACATTTGTAAAGGGGCTTTCAATTTACAAAGCAGTTTTTTTTTTTTTTTTTTTTTCCTGCGGTACACGGGCCTCTCACTGTTGTGGCCTCTCCCATTGCGGAGCACACGCTCCGGACGCGCAGGCTCAGCGGCCGTGGCTCACGGACCCAGCTGCTCCGCGGCATGTGGGATCTTCCCGGACCGGAGCACGAACCCGTGTACCCTGCATCGGCAGGCGGACTCTCAACCACTGCGCCACCAGGGAAGCCCGCACTTTCTTCTTAACAACAGCAATAAGCAATTACAACCACTGAACTGAGTACTCACCATGTACTAGAGGTGGGGATTCTACGGCTTGAAGATGTTAAGTGCTAAGAACTTCAGAGGTATATGTGTTCTGACTTATTCTTGTAAATGTCTTCTTAAGAAAGTAATGCTATTACTGTCTCCTATTTTACAGATGGGGACTCTCAGGCTGAAGAAGGCTGGTAGCTAGCTAACAGTTTCTCCTAATTCTAGGCCTGGGTTTGTTCCTAACACTACAGTTGCCTCCAGTCAGGTGTGGAATCCAGTCTCAAAAAGTTGAGAAAGGGGCTTCCCTGGTACGGAGCCTGTGCTCCGCAACAGGAGAGGCCACAACAGTGAGAGGCCCACGTACCGCAAAATAAATAAATAAATAAATAAATAAAAAGTTGAGAAAGATCTTCACAGGTACAAGAACACTTCCTTCAGCCAGCGGCCTTGAATTGCCCAGATTGTCTGCATTTATAATCAGAGCCTCATTCCTAAGGGGACTCACACTTTACTAAGCTGTGTAAAACACATGCACATACACTCACACACTCACGCACAATACACACACACACAATTAATTATCTCTATGGAAATATATAGGAATATGAAAGAGTCTCATGTTAAACATATAAGCTATAAATGAGTATGAAATATAAACTTGAATATATATATATATATTCAAAGTTCAATATATATACATTCAAACTTGAATGTATATATATATGTGTGTTCCCTAAGTACCTCCTACCAAAAGAATGCTCTATTTCCTATTGTGGCCAGTCTCCCTAGCTATTCTTTTAAAACCAAGTTTACAATTCATAGCACTATCAGAAACCTAAAAGAAAGCTCAGGACTTTACTCCTTTTGCAATTTATGAAAGCAGAAACCTACACGCTGAGCCATGACCCGTAAGAAAAAAGGAGGCCCTAGCAAATATTAAGGCCTTCAAAAACATGGCATATCTGTGAGCTACCAGCATGCAAACATGTAAAAACTAGAGAAGTAAATGTAGAGCCACTCCTATTTCTCTAGTGATTGAACAGAGAAATCTGTACCTGGAGATGGGCGCTAGTTTTGATGAATGAAAAGCAAGCACGGGCTCTGTCCCTTTAACAGAATACATTTTCAAAATGTACTAGCTAATCATTCCAGACATTGCCTAGCTTAAAATGCTCTGTGTAGAGTGGCAAATATTTATACTAAGCCATCATCAAAAATCTGGGAGGCTTGTCAGTCCAAACGGAATGATTCATCTGTAAGATAAGCAATCAATAACAAAGAACTCAAAATTCTTTCTTACAATAATTCAAAAAATGAGAAGAGTGATTCATTCAATTTTTAGTAAATTTTTATGGTTTGCACATATTGTGTCAGGTTCAGTTCTAAGAACTAGGGAGAGATGAACAAGGCAGGTATTAATCTTGTAGTTAGGAGAATTCTAAGATGACCCCCAACCCTGATGACTCATGCCCTTGTATAAACCTCCTCCTAATAGTAGGTGAGACCTGGAAATAACAAGAAGATATCATTCCTATGATTAGTTTACTAATCAGTTGACTTCGAGTTAATCAAAAGGGAGATGACAACAGGTTGGTCTGACCTAATATTGTGAGCCCTTAAAAGAAGGCAAAGCTCTAGAGAGATTTTCTTGCTTCCCAGAAGGAAGAAAGCAAATAGTTCCCATGTGCCTAGAGAGAGGGAAGCCTCTGAAAGCTGAGGACCTCAGTCCTACAGCCACAAGGAATTGATTTTTATCAATATCTTCAACGAGTTTGGAAGAGGACACTGAGCCTCAGCTTAGAGTGACCCTCCCCCCACCACCAGACACCTTGATTTGAAGTCTTCTGAGACCCTGAATAGAGGATCCAGCTAACCCCCCACCCATGGGAACTTCACAGTAATAAATGTATGTTGGATTAAACCACTAAGTTTATAGCAATTTGTTACATAGCAATAGAAAACGAATACAGCTTTTTGGTAGGACAAATGATGAAATTCTCCAGCCTCCAAATTTTCCCTTTCTTTTGTAATTCCCTAACCTTTCATGCCTGAGATTGTATCCCCCTGCCTCTATAAGTAAGGTGTCAGGAAGGTGAGCAGAAAAACGAAAGAAAGGGGAAGAAATACATGACCTCATCAAATCATATGCTAGACAAAAGGAAATGGAGCCATTAAACTCATTTTCTCCAGGATGATAAGCCCTGCTACCATGATGATCAATAACATTATCTTCAAAGCCGTCAACTGAAGAAATGCAAAATCCAGGGGTAACAGATAAGGCCATCAGAAACACCAGTCCCCAAGAGGAGTGGGTTCCAAATAAATGAAATGAGCAACTTTCAGGACACTTTATAACAGGAACCAGAGCATAGCAGGTAGATACCCCTAGGCAAAAGCAAGTTCAGGCGGAGGAATGCACACTTTGTCTCCCTCTGAAAAGTAGTTTGGTATTGATGCATACATTGTAACATAGGAAACTAATTGGCACCAAATGTAAGAAGCAATTTTTACTGTGAGTGTTAGAAGTTTCTTTTCTCTTTGAAATCGCACTTTTAACTTGGAACCACACACAATGCAGACTTCAGCTGCTGCTGTGTCTAGATTTTCATTAAAACACACATGCCATATGCAGTATTTTGATCTTGGAAGTGCTTGATATGTTAATAGTCTTGCTTTCTATTTGTGAACTTGGCATCACTCTTATTTGGTGGGCGTGATGAACGAAAAAAGGCTGGGTGGTGGGAGGACAGAATGCCCTTCACTGAACAAAGGCGAATGCTTCTAAACAGGCTATTATCTCACTCAGCCATGGTCAGGGAACATATATATATATATATATATATATATATATATATATAAGAATTACAGTCGACTTCTGCAAGAGTAATGCTCTATTAAAAAACTCACTTGGCCCTTTTTTCATTGCTTCCAAAAATTCACTTGAATCGCAAACTCCTTAGGAGGAGATCATGAACTCCTTTCTACTTAAAATCTCTATGACAGAAACCCACAACACCTAAATAAAAAGGGAATTGAAGCTCCACTGTGATGATCATTCAATAGCTAATCTCAGATCCCCAGGCTCCCGTAAAAAAAAAAAAAAAAAAAAAAAAAAACCTTTCTCAGTAGACATCTCCTATCTTCGGAATCTCTTTGAACACTGATTTAAAAAAAAACACCCAAAGACAATCAGTTCAGTAAAAAGAAATGAGCCACCGTACAATAGTTCTGATATAAGTGCAATTAAAAAATATGCCTAGTGTCTTGCTTTGATAGTCATTATAATCATGAAAAATATATCTTCATGTGAAAATCAAATCTTAACATTTTTCTGAAAGTGCAACATTGGAAAACACCTGTGCTAAGAGATTTGCGAAGATACAAAATACACATGAACACATGAATGGACAAACATGCAAAAATAAGATATTCCTTGCCTTCCAAGGACTCATTATCTATTGAGACAGAGGCATACATGGAGAACTCTGATACTCAGCTGTCCCTGGTTAGTGCTACAGTGACATTATTTAAAAAAGAACACAACAGAAAGACAAATGAGTTCCATCTGGGGAAACCAGGAAGACTGCTTGCAGGAGGTTTTAAGGAAAGATGTTCATTACTCTAGAATTCAGATAGTGATTATAATAACGGCCCTTCATGTCAACCATGTGTCAGATCCTATGATTGATGCTTTTTTTGTTGTTTTTATTTTGAGATAACTGTAGATTCACATGCAATTTTAAGAAATTAACACAGAGAGACTGTACACCCTTCACTCAGTTATCAAAATGGTAACATCTTGCATAACTATAGTACATTATCAAGGCAAGAAATCAACATTGACCTTAATCAGACCTCATTTCACCAGCTATACATGCACTCGTGTGTGTGTGTGCATGTGTATTTAGTTGTGTGTAATTTTATCACATGTGTCAATTTATGTGACCATCACCACAGTAAAGATATAGAACAGCCAGTGGGGGTTTTTTGTGCATGTTCACATTAATATTTACAGATGATATTTACTGAGTTCTTGTTATGTACCATCCTCGGCACTAGGCATTTACCTTCATTGGTGATATAACTGTTCTCTACAGAATAAATGGCAGAGACATCCATTGTGTTTATCAATTGGCCTTCTTAGGTAACACTACTCTAATATTCCTCTGGATAACCACCCTGTCCTCCACCATTAGTCGTTGTGGCCTCTAGTGACTGACTCCTAACTATAGGTTCAAGGTTGAGCATACAACTCAGATTAGTTTGTCTTGGCCTTGTGATAGGCACACAACTTAACTGGAGGCATTAAGACCTCCAGTTAAGTAGGTATTTCTGAAAGTCTTTCCTCCTTCACTGAACTTGACCTGAAATGTTGTAGATGTAGAGGCACTGGCAGCCATCTGAATACTTAATGGAGACTGACAATGATAGCGACATGAAGGAGAGTGGTTGATACATGGAGAGAGACAACATTCTAATGGTGTCATTTAAGAAGAAGGACCTGGCAACAGGCTACCCTTTCATTTTTCAGTTAACTGAGCCATATTCCTATTTCCTTAAGCCAATTTAAACCAGGTTTTCTGTTACTTGTAGCAAAATACTCCTAACTGATATAAAGATACTCTTATTATATACATTTTTTAAATGGGAAAACTGAGGTACAGAGATCTTAAAATAATTTACTATTTTAAGGAAATAAGAAAAAGTAAACCCAGTTTGTACAGAATGGAACCAAGGTTGAAACTAGACACTATGAGTCTAGATGCTCTACTCTAACGGCTAGGATATTATGGACCAATGTCATTATGTCATTTGGACCAATCAACAGGGGGTTCGATTCCTCATTGTATAGATGAGAAAATAGATCTGAGAAGTTTGGAAGATAATTGTAACAAGTTGCTACGTTAAAAAAATACTTCAAAACTTAATGACTCAATACCGTTTTACTTGCTCATGATTCTTTTTGCCTGCAAATTGGTCCAGTACAGCAGGGGAAATCTTCTGCTTGTCTCTCCTGGAGGTCACTCATGTGGCTGCAGCTAGATATCAGATAGTCTGTGGGGTGAATGGTATGGGAAGCATTAACTAGGATGGCCCATCTGTGATCCATGGGTCATTCATCCTCACAGGTAAGCAAGGTGAGCAGTAGTGGAAGAGTTTCCAGCAGCAATAGAGGGGCAAAGAGCAAGTGCTTTTCAAGCTTCTGCTTGTATCACATTTGCTAATGTCCCATTGGCCAAAGCAAGATGTGTGGCCAAAGCTTTTGTACCGTATCATATTGTACCTCTCCCATATACATGAAGAAAGGGTTACTAGGCAGAAGTTACAGGGACCGGAAGGTGTTAGATAAGATTGAATACAGTGAAAGATCAGGAAAGCAATGTTAAGAGGACACAACGACGCTGAAGGTTTCACGAAGGAAGTGATATCAATGGGTCTCACAGTAGCAACTGAACAGAGGAAATGGAGGGGAGGAGGGAGGATGTGTAGCTAAGGGAAAATGCTTTCAATTAAGTAATGGAGCTGCTTACGTTCCTGGAGTCATATAGGCTGCAATATAGAATGAATGAGGAAAACTGGTCTGAGAACAGTTTACAAAACACTCAGAAGACATGTTGTGGAAGGTTAAGAGCCTTCTACCTTCCAGGCCGAGGGAGCTACAGGTTACTTGGGCAACATGGCATTTTAAACTCTTCGGATTTTAACATTTTCTAACTAATTGCCCTTTCAGTTGCTCTGCCCTACTGCTACTATGAAGGAGTTATATTTTATGTCAATAGATTTAATGCATTTCAAATTAAAGAAAATAAATACAAGTACTTTGAAATTATGCATATGCTTCAGAATCACGTGTTAAGGCCATCTATGTCTACATAAAATGTAAAAAGTTACAGATATTTCCTATTTTGGGTAATCTCTAGAATTACCAGAAATGTAATTATGCAACTGCTAACAATCTTGGTTATTTAGTTGAGAGCCATATAAATTTTATAAGGCAATAAATCTTATTAAATGTTCCCTGGAGTATCAATTGATTCATTAACATAATAAATGCTTTAAAAATGCAAATTAAATAACAACTGGAAACACCTCAGTTAAATGTCACCAGGATACCTATTATATACTTCTAGTACAGACATGTATTTTCTCTTCCCTTTAAAGCAGTGTGTTCATAAGCAGTTAGTCAATAAGATGGTTACTATTGTTGGGGGGTGTCGTGGGGGTGTGTGGGTATGGAGAGGAGGGCTTGGTGAATTAAATTCTAACTTAAAATGATCAATCAGATCATTCAACTCAGAATCTCTTTTTTAAGAGTAAGTCTTTGTACAGCCACTCTGAAAAGCTACTTGGCAATATATCAAAAGTGTCTTGTCCTTCCACTCAACCATTTCACTTCCAGGAAACTATTTCTGAAATAATCAGAAAGCCATTCAAAGACATAGGTGTAAAGACATTCATTGCGGTATTCTAAATGTGTGACAATGTCTAACTCGATCTGGTGTTTTCATTTGATGAAATATTATTCAGAAATTTCCAATGGTATATCTAAAAGATATCTAAGTACATGGGGGAAATTCATATAATGTATCATTAATGGCTTTTGTTATAACATTTATGTTTTTGAAAAGATGTAAAACCATATTTCCAGCTTCATCCCAATTTTATAAAAATATACATTTATAGAAAAACAGACCAAAGGAAGTTCTTTCAATATTGTGTGGTTATAGCTGTACAGTGGTATAATTAATAATGATTTTTAATTCATCTCCTTTTGGGACTTCTGTGACAATTTTAAATTTTAAAAAAGTCTCTAAAATATTGGATTTCTAATTTGGAGAAATAAACATGTTACCTAAAGAAAAGAGAAACACAGAAGCAACCTTATTTATTGAGCATAATAACGGCTTCAGATTTTAATAAAGAATATTCCAGTTGGTGATAGAAATATATAATCACTGAAACTAAGGGAGAGTAACCCAATCACATATAAGAACATAACTTGGTAGGGGTGTGCTCATGCAGAGCGAAAGAAAGATGAAAACATACTGAGAAAGCTGACAAACAAGTGTGTAAAACATTGCCAACTTAAAAAATAAGCCCCAAAAGCTTAGAATTTGATATATTAATTCATCAGGCGGATTGAAAATAGACTACAGCATGTGAAATGTTTAGGTTTTGTTTTTTTTAATAAATTGATTGATTGATTTTTGGCTGTGTTGGGTCTTCGTTGCTTTGTGCAGGCTTTCTCTAGTTGCGGGTCTACTCTTCACTGCAGTGCGCGGGCGCTACTCTTCGTTGCAGTATGCGGGCTTCTCATTGCAGTGGCTTCTCTTGTTGCAGAGCAAGGGCTCTAGGTGAGTGGACTTCAGTAGTTGTGGCACGCGGGTTCAGCAGTTGTGGCTCACGGGCTCTAGAGCGCAGGCTCAGTAGTTGTGGCACACAGGCTTAGTTGCTCCGTGGCATGTGGGATCTTTCCGGGCCAGGGCTCGAACCCGTGTCCCCTGCATTGGCAGGCAGATTCTTAACCACTGCACCACCAGGGAAGTCCCTGAAATGTTTAGGTTTTATTGCCACTGGAATCATTACATAAAAGTATGGAATTAATCTATTTAAGCATGACTTTAATTTCAGTACTTTATTAATATCATTCATTTTCAATCCTTTATTCCCACAGATTTTATTTGTTCCATAAGTATATTTTTTGTTCCAAAGTTAATATAGTGACTAGATTTAAAAAGGTCCTTACACAAAAGTCCCTGTAAATTTGATTTTCCAAGGCATAAATAATGTTGATAACTCCCACAGGTCTAAAGAGGGAGCTATTGACTAAGAATGGCTGGAATATGTCAAATTTAAGATATGTCTCACTACACAAAGAAACCCTTGTACATATTACTAACTGAATTTGACACTATGGATACTTGATTGAAAAAAGTAGGTTACTTTATGCAGCAACTTCAGCACTACAAACTTGAAATACTGTTTTTTCACTGACATCATTTTCCTTGATTCAACAGCTGCTCATCCCTACTACTATAAAAAAAACTTCCACATTTGACAAGTGTTGTTTTAAAGGTTCTATAATAAAATATCATATATTGCCACATCTCTGTTATACATCTTCTTCACAATATTCCTAAGTGATGGTGTTGTCAGTATGGTTAACCTTTGAAAGTGAGAAACTTGGCCTTTGGAGGATCATGATTTTTTAAAAAATTAATCTACTTAATAACTTGGAATTGCAATGGATTATAATATCTAAAGCACAAACCTGGTACTAAAAAAGCATGGTTGAATAATAACAATTTCTGAAACATCAGTTATCCACAGTATATGTAAGTACTTTTTGACAGTGATGGTCAACTTCAGGTACTAGTTATTCCAACCTAGTGATTCATAAGTCTAAGTAACATTTCTGACATATCCTCATTAAGGGATATAATCAAGGCCGTTTCTGCCACATACAATCCTTAATTCTAAAAAGCATTCGGAGAGCAATGCCAAGCACAGCACGGTTTGTATTTCTATAACTCCATTCAAATGCTGTGTCAATAAATTTGAATGAATACATGTAATGTTCCACTGAAGGCAAGTAATTCGTGAGCCGACTGGCATCTACTTCTTTTCATCAGCAAAACTAAATATCTTGAGGGATCTTTCCTGGTGAATTGTCAATACTTCTGTGATGAGGACATTTTCATAAAATGACTATGACTGTAACGTATGACACGGATCACAACTATTTCCCTCCTATCTGCTCTGAGAGATCTATGAGATGTGACCGGTGGTAATTGGAAAAAGGTTCAATCTAAAACACTGCTTCTTTCAAGTGTGATTTTGACAAACCCTCAAATTTCTCTAAGACAGTCTGCTAAGATTTTAAGTTGGTCCCATACAGTTATTCAAATATTCTTCAAGAATAATTGATGAAAATATAATAAACGTACATTGACAGTAAAACTTGAGCAACTAAACAAATATCCAAATTATAAGGAATTATTTTCATTGTTAAAAAAACACACATAAATTAGGCATATAGTACCCAAAGCAATCTACAGATTTAATGAGATCCCTATCAAATTACCCATGACATTTTTCACAGAACTAGAACAAATAATCCTAAAATTTATATGGAACGATAAAAGCCCTATAATTGCTAAAGCAATCCTGAGGAAAAAGAACCAAGCAGGAGGCATGACCCTCCCAGACTTCAGACAATACTACAAAGCTACAGTAATCAAAACAACATGGTATTGGCACAAAAACAGACATACAGATCAATGGAACAGAATAGCGAGCCCAGAAATAAATCCACACACCTACAGACAATTATCTTCTACAAACAAGGTCCTACTGTGTAACACAGGGAACTATATTCAGTATCCTGTGATAAACCATAATGGAAAGAATATGAAAAAGAATGTATACATATGTATAAATGAGTCACTTTGCTGTACAGCAGAAATTAACACGACATGTATATATGTCAATCCTAATCTCCCAATTCAGCCCACCCTCCCCTTCTCTCCCTTTATCCACCCATCCATTCTCTACGTCTGCATCTCTATAAAAAGCAACCTCAAAAAGAAAATTAGACACATGCCTGAATACAAAAAGTAATAGATAAGTCCTATGTTAAATTTATAGATAGGTTTTAAATTTTAAATTTTTAAGAGGAAAGATAATTAAAAACATATTTTTACAATGGGTAATATATGCTCTTAAACTCTGATGTTTTCAATGACAGAGAATACATACTGATTTAGCTCTTATCTAGATGCACTATAAAAATTTATTGAAAAGTCATTTTTTGGGTTGAACAGAAAATAACCTGACAATTACTCTTTTTTTCTTATATCAAGTTATAGATCATTAGCTCAAAGTCACATGGTTATCAGAAAGGAAAACAAAGGAGATTGTTTTGTATTTGAGGTCAAAATTTGCCTGAGGGAGACAGGTACCCAGAGTTTAGTAGCACATGTCTAGATTGATTTCCCATATATAAATTTATTCACTATAAAAGAGTGCAGTAACTTTAGTACCTAGGCCATCTGGGATTTGGAATCTGTAATCATTTAAAATATATACCACTTTTAGAACACCTATCAAATGTGAAGGCAACATTACTCTCTCTGACCCAACTTTAAGTTGTATGTTTTATTATTTTTTTTTATAATTTACACTGGTGACTTAACATTAAGCCAGTTAAACTCTTTAACATCTCTCTGAATTGCAGCCTCAGTCTCTGAGTTCGTGGTTTAGGATATGAGTTGCAAGTTGGTCAAGAGATTTTCTCTATGTGATGCTAACTGTCCCCATGAGAATGATTTTATGGCACTGACCTCTTTGCTCTCTGTAAGCAAGCTAACAGGTTTAGGTATTTTCTACAAACAATTTATGGAACAACATGAATTCTTTCTTACAAAAAATAACTATCAACATCTTTTTTGTTTTTTATTTTTTACTTTACAAATTTCAAACATATGGCATTATAACTTGACATCTGTATATATTAAGTGATCCCTACCACAAGCCTAATTGCCGTCCATCACCATACAGTTGACTCCCTTAACCCATTCCATGCACTCCCAACCCTCTTCTCCTTTGGTAACTACTAATCTGTTCTCTGTATCTATGAGTTTGCTTTTGCTTTATTTTGTTTGTTCATTTGTTTTGTTTTGTGTTAGATTCCACATATGAGTGAAGTCATACGGTGTATGTCTTTCTTCATCTGACTTATTTCATGTAGCATAATACCTTCAAGGTCCAACCATGTTGCTGCAGTTGGTAGGATTTCATTTTTCTTATGGCTCAGTAGTATTCCATTGTGTGCGTGTGTGTGTGTGTGTATATATATATATATATATATATATATATATATATACGTGTGTGTGTATATTTATATATGTATATACATGCCACATCTTCTTTATCCATTCATCCACCAACAGACACTTAGGTTGTTTCCATATCTTGCTGTAATGGACATAGGGGTGTATATATCTTCTCAAATTCGTATTTTTGTGTTCTTTGGACAAATACCCAGAAGTGGAATAGCTGGGTCATATGGTAGGTCTACTCTTAAATTTTTTGAGGAATCTCCAACATCTCTTCTTGATGTTTCACGACACTTGTATGTACCATCAATCAACACAATGAGTATGGCAAATTTGGTAATTACTATTTAATAACATTTTAAAGCTTGATATAGGTAGTAAACTCATTAGGTTACCATAAACAATTCAAAGGCGGGTAAAAAAAATACTTAAATATATCAATTTAAGTGGAATTATGAGTTTTCCAATGTAATATTAGCTTTCTCACTGCAAACAATTAGCACTAGGGATTAAGAAGAAATTAACATCATGGTAGGTCATAATCATAGAACCCCATGGTTTGAAAGTTGATTCCTAATATTCATCAATGCTAACATATTGCAAGTGTCTTCTTTAATACAAAGATGATAGCTACATAAAAAACCAGTAAGTCTCATTTTTAGAATTGCCAATTTGATTTGAAATCGCTGATTAGTTCTGCTGGGAGGATGGGGTCATTATGAGCTATTAGAGAGCTCAGTTATTTGTAACAGACATTTTCAGGGTCAGAGTTAGTGAGTAAGAGCAATATTCCTGTACTATATAAAACAGCTGTTGCAGTTTGGAAGTCTATAGGGAAATAAAAATCTATCGAGGTACTTTTTTGCATTTATATTTTATTTGGACAACAGTCATCTCATTTTCTAAAAGGTAAAAGCTTCATTCAGATTATTCATTTATTCAACAAGCATTTATTCAGTGTCCAGCATGAAAGTGAGGGCTCAAAAATGAATAAAAAGTTGTCTCCTCTCAAGGTGCTGCATTTCTGAATCAATTTATTTTTAGCTCACTCCACATTTTGATAAAATGGGATTCCTTTACCATTATTTAAAATTATTTAAATTCTAAAACAAATGCAACAATGTTACTAAAAAGAGATAACGTTATTTTTGAATTATCCACATGCCTCTCAACCAGTTGAAAATGCTAACATGAGCTACTACCTCAGTCCATCACAGCCTTTCTTTTTCTTAAAAAAAAATAAAATTATTTATTTATTTTGGTTGCTCTGGGTCTTTGTTGCGGCATGTGGACTTCGTAGTTGCGGCATGCATGTGGGATCTAGTTCCCCGACCAGGGATCGAACCCTGGCCTCCTGCATTGGGAGCAGGAGTCTTACCCACTGGACCACCAGGAAAGTCCCCACAGCTTTTCTTAATTAACATTTTTTGATATGGAGCTGGGAGTCCCATACATTTTTCAGATGTTATAAACTAAAGAGTTCAAAAGCCTCTACTAAATTAAAATAATAACCTCTTAGGAACAGAAAACATAGATAAGGATTGATTTTTTTCCTCTTTCTTTTCTTTTTATAGTATCTATATGAGAAGATGGATGTTATGTGAACCTAGTTGTGGTAATCATTTCACAGTCTATGTAAATCAAACCATTATGCTGTTTGCCTTAAATTTATACAGTGACACACGTTAATTACTTCTCAATAAAACTGGGAGGAAAACGGATTGCTTTCAATTTGGCATTTACTATCAAAGATACTTTCAAAAAGTTACATAAAATATGTAGAAATATATCCCACTCCAAAAATCAGCTTAACAATGAATGGGAACACACCCCAATTTTTATTTCCTCTTTAACAGAAACCACACAAGGAGCAGATGACATTTTATGCCAAATAATATATGCTAGAATCTTATTTTAATATATTATAAAAATAAATCTTTAATATTTTGCCCAAATATTGAAAACTTAAAATCTTAATTTTTTTCTGTATTCTTCACCTAAATCGATGGCCTTTTTTTCACCTGTTCCCTTTTTACTC
The DNA here is from genome assembly GCF_963924675.1 of Phocoena phocoena. NCBI lineage: Eukaryota > Metazoa > Chordata > Mammalia > Artiodactyla > Phocoenidae > Phocoena > Phocoena phocoena. The sequence goes on from NC_089228.1 coordinate 15,899,378, forward strand.
TTTTCTCTTCTTTATAACTCATTTAAAGACCACAATGTTTAGTATCTGTAAGTCTTGTAAAGCTATTTAGACAAAAGCAATAAAGTTCTGACTGGGAATAATAACAAATAAGTTGGGGTGTGTGTGTGTGTGTGTGTGTATGTGTGTGTGTCTGTGTGTGTATTTTCCTCTGGATGTTCCTCTAAATAAGGGTCCAGATTCTATAGATAATGGGAGTGGACAGGGTACTATTTGAGAATAAAAACCTTTTGGGGCCTCTGAAACCAAAATAGTATCATTTGAGTTTCCAGGAAAAATATGGAATCTAATATTTATTAAAAACCTCCCATATGTCAAGCATTTTGTTAATCTTACCCTAAGTCCCATGTGCCCATATTCTTTATAAATTATCCCGTATTGTGAGAAGTAAACAAGAATTTTCACAACTAGAAAAGATGCATACCTTCTTTGCTCCTTGTCGATTTAAGGCAAGGACAACTGATCAGCTAGTTTCTCTTGAGACCCCGCTGATGAGTAGTGGCTGCTTAGGACACAATGATGAAAAGGATTCTGAGGTTGAGGCTCAGTTTTACAGGAGGAAGCTGACTGGTCATGTCTGTGTTCCCTGCAGGAACAGGCGATATGAGTGCATATTTACTGTTTCTGACTTAGATACTGCAAACAAAACAGCATATCTGCCTCTTACACTTAATTCCATAAGGTAAGTCCAATGAGCAGAATATATCTCACAGACTCTGCAAACTATATAAGAACATCTTCACAAACACACAATTTGATGTTACTTTGTCACCATGTGCCTATTCTTATCCATGTATTTAATAGTTTACTATAGCTTTCCCTATGATATGTTTTAAAACATGGATATATAGAGCAATAAATAGGAAAAGGCAAATCTAAAGTATTATTAAATAAGAAATGACAGATCTAAAATTAAAAATCAATATTTAATCAACTTAATATATTAGTGACAGGTGAGGCTGAGTTTACTATTTCTGAATGCTTTCAGTATGAATTAAAAGAAGCTCATAATTGAGTAAGATTCATGATTTATCATAGGTCACAGAAATCCATAACTTGTTCCAGCTTTCATATTCCCATTAATATGAGCACTTGTGAAACACAATTTCTGGCAATGATGGTCAGCTGAATGATATAGATATGAGAACTGAGGAGTTCACATCCTAAAAATCTAAGTTTAAGGTGGAAGCTATAAACGGCCAAAGAACAATAGGTCTTTAACATAAAACTGTTACTTCCACTGCCTCTCATGTTGAAAGAACTGAAAATTAAATTCAAACATCTTTCCACAGCCTTCCAGGTCCTATACGATCCAGTCCTGCCCACCCCTCTGATGTCAGTACCCACCATTCTCCTCATTTCTACTTTGCTCTCCAAGCTCTGGAGTTATTTCCAGTCTCCTGAGTCAGTGAAGCTTGTTGCAGCCTCAAGGCCTGTGCACTTCTTATTTCCCCTGTCTAAAGGGCTCTTCCCTAGATTTTCATAAGATTGGCATATCTTGTCATCTAGGTCTCAGCCCAAATCACACATCCTCAGAAAATCTGGCCTGACCTTCCCTCATCTCTGATCACTTTCAATCTCATTATCTTGTTAACCTCAAGCACTATTTTAAAGTACATAGGGGCATTCCTGGTGTCACACTGGTTAAGAATCCACCTGCCAAAGCAGGGGACACGGGTTCGAGCCCTGGTCCGGAAAGATCCCACAAGCCACAGAGCAACTAAGCCCGTGCGCCACCACTACTGAACCTGCACTCTAGAGCCTGCAAGCCACAACTACTGAGCCCGCGTGCTTGGAGTCCGTGCTCCGCAACAAGAGAAGCTACCGCAATCAGAAGCCCGCACACCACAACAAAGAGTAGCCCCCACTCGCCGCAACTAGAGAAAGCCCATGCACAGCAATGAAGACCCAACGCAGCCAAAAATAAATAAAATAAAATGAATAAAATCATCTTAAAAAAATAAAATATCTTAGTCTTTCAATTATTTATGATTGTCTGTCTTTTTCCATCAGAAAGTAAGCTCCAGGCAGGCATTACTTATGTCAATATTGTTTATTCCTACATCACCAGAGGTGAGACCAGTGCCTAGCCTAGGGGCTAGGAAAATACTTACTAAAGAACTGAGATAGTAAATAAAAAAAGGAACTACTGAATATGAATGCTTTTCCCACTTTATTTTAATGTCAGATTGTCATCTATTCTGAGAAAGTAATGTATTAGACAACATTCCCAAGACAAAAGCAACACTGAGGTGTATAGAGTTGAGTCTTTAATAATTTTATGGCTAATTTTCTTGTTTAGCATCTCGGCTCTGTTATCATTGATAGCTCTTGTTGGAAGGCACTTCTTAGACCGCCTTCCCGCTTGACTTAGTTTGTACTAACTTCTAGAAGTTTTCTTTTGTAATGATGCAGCACAATAAGCTCAATTAATGAACAAGAGTGTACACAGCTATGAGAATGAAGATTTGTATAGTAATTGCTGACAGTTTCTTTACTATAATAATAACAGTTAAGACTGCTGGAATAAGAGATGACATTAATTCAGAAAGAACACCTTTTTAAAAATTTATTTTATTTCTGGCTGCGTTGGGTCTTCGCTGCTGTGCTTGGGCTTTCTCTGGTTCTGGCGAGCAGGGGTTACTCTATGTTGCGGTGTGCAGGTTTCTCATCGCAGTGGCTTCTCTTGTTGCGGAGCACGGGCTCTAGGCACGCAGGCTCAGTAGTCGTGGCACGCAAGCTCTAGAGCGCAGGCTCAGTAGTTGTGGCACACGGGCTCAGTTGCTCCATGGCACGTGGGATGTGGGATCTTCCTGGGCCAGGGCTCGAACCCGTGTCCCCCGCATTGGCAGGAGGATTCTTAACCACTGCGCCACCAGGGAAGCCCCCAGAAAGAGCACTTTTTAAAAAAAATTTATTTATTTATTTATGGCTGTGTTGGGTCTTCGTCGCTGCGTGCGGGCTTTCTTTTTAGTTGCAGAGAGCGGGGGCTACTCTTCGTTGTGGTGCACAGGCCTCTCGTTAAGGTGGCTTCTCTTGTTGCGGAGCACAGGCTCTAGAGCGCAGGCTCAGTAGTTGCAGCGCATGGGCTCAGTTGCTCCGTGGCATGTGGAATTTTCCCGGACCAGGGCTCGAACCCGTGTCCCCTGCATTGGCAGGCGGATTCTTAACCACTGTGCCACCAGGGAAGCCCCCGGGAGCACTTTTTTAAATGTAGTTTTTCCTTATTCTGTCAGCAGTGGGAGTGTGCCCAACTATGTATAATAGCATTTTATATCAACTCTACCATGTGTTCATATGAAAGAAGTGATTAGAGTGCCTGCAAAATAAACATTAGCCCAATAAAAGATCCAGTTCTAAGAGTTTCAAACATACTACAGTTTTAAATTTATGTATAATAGACTTCATGTGATTTTCACGATTTTAGACCTTAAAGATATTTGGAAATGTATAATTATCATAAAGCAATCTGATATTTATCAAGTACTTTCTAAATGTTAGGAGTATTCATACTTGTATAAAAGACTCTCTGACCTCCAAGAGTATATTAGGTAAGATGAGGTTGCATTTAAGAGACCAAAACCTCAAAATAACTGAGATATAAACACAATAGAAACATTTCTCCTAAGTAAAATAAGCCTGGAAAGGGTTAGTTTAGGGCTGTTCAGTGTGGCACAGAGGCAATGACCTAGAGTTCTTCTGCAATGCTCAGCATTCCTCGTCCTTAGCATGTGGCTTCCATATCATATACTGAGATAGCTAGGCCATTGCCAGCCCCCCACCCCACCCTGGTCCCCAATACAACTGACAGAGTGAAGAAAGGATGAAAGGATGATAAGCTTCTTTTTAAGGAGAACTTACACTGATATCTGATTAGACAGACTTAATTCACATAGATGCAGAGGAAATTTAGGACACAGAGTCCTTATTCTTCATGACCATGTGCCTAGCTAAATTGTAAAGATTCCAATTCTAAGCAAGAAAGAGAGAAAAGATATTTGGGGGAAAATAGAAGTCTCAGCTATAAAGACAAAACATAGAAAAAGTAGAAGTTAAATATCTAATTTTTCAATTATTATTTTGGGTAGTAAATCAGGGTGGATAAGTGAGAGCTTTGGAGTTAGGTCACCTGGATTTCAAGTTTGGGTCCATCTTTTATTTGCATTTGTGAACTTGGTCAAGTATTTAAACTTTCCAAACCTCAGTTTCTCACCCATAAGTAGAGAATAATAGTAACCTGTATCTTACAGAGTGCTATTGAGATGATTAAATAAAATGATGGACATAGAACTTGCTTACCTTTATGCAATAAGTACTGATGATGAAGAAGACAATGGTGATAGTGATGTTAATGGGTAATAGTGGAAATAATGGTATTAGTAGTAGTAGTATAATTATAAAACATTATGATTACTATGATTAGTAGCAGAGAATGTTGGAGGGCTTCATAGAATAGGAAGTACTGGAGACAGACCAGGATGGACTGGTTGAATTTACAAAGCTAGAAAGGAAAGAGACGTCCCAGATGAGTATATTAATACACAATGACGAAGTACAAGATCAACCTGCAGTGTTCAAATTCTCCATAACTTCATTGCAAAAGGATTTAAAGCACTTGGGACACTGAAGCTTATTGAACTTAGATGTAAACATTATCTAATGATTTAATTATTAATACAATTACTCTACTGCAAAATATTATGAGTTGCTTCTTAGGAAAATACAAATTATAAGTGTATTTGAGAGAATCCAACTAAAATCCTTAGATAGCACCTTTGGATGGAAAACAAATAGCCTACTTTTATTTTGATAACAGTAATCTCAATGTTACCAAAAAACAAAAATCTAAAAATCCTCATTGCTGATAAACCATTAAGAAAAAGTATGGTCATCATACCTATTTTTAATCCAGTATTTAAGAAAAAAAAATATATGCCTAATCTTTTCTTCAAAATGTGAGAAGCTTTGGGTATACCTTTAATTGCAATACTTAATTTATTCTAGCCTGAAACACTAAAATGTTCACCTGGGTGTGAATGCTTCATCTTTCCACCATTGGAAATCACTTCAAAAGTTCTACCGCCATTAGAAAGCCTAACTGAAAATTAATATGCATACATTTTCTTTCATCTTATAAATATGCAAAAATAAGCTGTTTCTCAGTGATGAAGAACTAAACAGTAGTTTGAAATGCCACTTATTTGAATTTCATAAGTCAGTCTTTCCCTATATCTTTTTTTCTTCCTTTAATGTCACTCAGAGAATTGTAGGCAAACAGTGGGGAACTAAGCAAAGCTCTCTTTAAGGCCTGAGTCTTAATCATACAGTTTACTCAATCGATGTGATGTGATTACTATCAATTAAGGTTATTTTTATCCCTTACTATGTGTCAGGCACTCTTCTAATATCTTCGCATTCCCTGTCTCATTTAATCCTCACCAGAAATAGATGAGGTTGACACTATTATTGTACCAATTTCAGAGCCCAGATAACTGAGACACAGAGAGAATAAGGACTTTGGCCAACGTCATGCAGGTGATAAATGGTGGAGATGGGATTACAATCCGTCCAGCCTGCCTCTACGTAACACATACTTAACTCCTGCATTACTTTGCCTCTCTTGTACATAGATCCACTTCCAAGTCACTGGGTAGAAAGAAATCTTTCCTTCCTTAGTTGAAAATTGTTTTATAGCTATTTCCACAAAGATAATTGTTTTCTTGTATGGCATCTGTGGCTTCATTTCTCAGTTCTACAAATTATTGGCTGAAAGCATTATACATATAGTCTGGCTATAGAAAACATGCTGGTGAGCCCACATTTACACTACAGAATTCAGTTATATCCAGAGAAATGACATAGTAACATGTTTGATTTTCTCACAGAAAAATCTACTTCAGTGTCTACACACTTGCCTGAGACATAGTGAACTCTTTTTCAAGGCAAAAGAGGAAAAACACTGTGCATGGAAAAATACTGGCTGCTTTGTGTATGAAACTAGCTGGATCTTTACAAGAGAAACACTCCATCTGATAAAAAGCTATGAGAGCTACCCAAGCACCTAGCAGAGGACACGCATAGCTTCTTAATAATTCCTTGTTGTTTTAACACACATCATCATAGCCCATTTTGACAGCCAAATAATGCTACCACCAATGTGTCATGATAAAAACAGAAACCCAATTGAATGTAAATGGGAAAACCCATTTAAAATATGTTAAAATAATTAACATATACCAATCTAAGCAAGATGGTAAATAGATTTTCAGTCACTCAAGTCCTTTATGGAAAGAGGACGTGAAGATAAATTAAAGGACAGACTTTTTTCATCAAAGGAAAAAAGAATTACATATGCACATACACACACAGACACAGACATTAGATATGCAAATGGATTCCTCAGTTTATCCAAGTGAACTGCTTGAAATTTACTATAAAGGAAGGATGATGGGTATCTTCCAAAGGATGGAGTATTTTAGAATGAATAGGATAATCTGTGTATGCTTCATTAATGCCAAACCTCCCTGAAAATAAAGAAAAGGCAGGGCTTCCTCAGGGAGCAATCAATCTGGGAAGGGCTTTAAAATTTGCTATCATGCACATCTTCTCCAAACAGGCACCCAAGGTAATTTTTGAAACGTAACCCAACTATATCACCCCCTCCCCTGCTTGACTCTCAATGGTTTCCTGTTGCTTTCAGGATGAAAACAATGCTTACAAGGCTCTGTATATCCCTTCTTCCACCAACCACTAGGCTCCAATTCATAACTCCTCCACCCCATGCTCCAAGCCCATCAATCTTTTTTCAGTCCCTAAAAAAAACCATGTGCTTCCTTATACCTTAGGGCCAGTCTCCAAGTCTCACTGTGGCTATTACCCCAGTATCTAGTTGAATATACAATGACTGAACACATGCTAGCCCCTGTTCCTGCTCTGTTCTCTTCCCTTCCATTCTTCACTTAGGGAGGCTTTCTCTTAGTCTAACAACATCAAATGTTACCACATCCCTCTCTTCCTGGCACTGATCAAAGCTGTAATTCCACATTTATTTCTGTGATAGTTTGGTTAGTACCCACTTCCTTTACTAAACTCTTATTTCGATGAGAAGAGTAGCCAAGCCTTTTTTTCTCATCATTGCTTCCCCAGTAACTGATATAGCAGCTCTCACATCAGGCAACTCATAAATGCTTGTTTGAATATGTGAGTGAGTGAGTAAATGAATGAATAAATTAACGACAAAAGAAAAATCCTAGGAAGAGTAAAGTCCTCCAACGTTTTTATAAAGTAACCCAGGTATCACATTCACTCTGTCAAATAAAGGAAGCAGACCGTAAGAACTCCAACCCACTGGCTAATGGTAAAGTACTTGGAAGTATAGTATTTAAAATCTGTTGTGAAATTTAAATAGTTTTGACTATTTCTCTACTAATAGTTTCAAGCAAAGTATATGCTTGCCACGTCTTCGCCACGCGGCATGTGGGATTTTAGTTCCCAGACCAGGGGTTGAACCCCCGCCTCTTGCAGTGGAAGCGCAGAGTCTTAACCACTGGACCACCAGGGAAGTCCCACATGTCTTATTAATGGTTGTATTTCTGATACTTCAACTTTGGGCTAAGGAAGAAAATCCCATTCAGTTCCAGGGGGAGCAGTACAGCCTCTGGGTCAAAGGAAACTGGTTAAAATTTATTGGAACTCTATAAAAATACATGAAAAATAATTGTTCCACAATATTTCATTCTGAAAATATATAGGTGAATCTTTGAAATGTTGATTTATTTCTAACCATTGTTTTAAAAATAGTGTCCTCATGCAAATGTACTGGTAATGGCTTGCAGTAGTAGTAGCTAAATTAATTCCTTTCCAAATTAATGAAGTCAATGAGTCAGACACTTTAGAATTGTAAATGAATTTCAAAAAAAAAACTCTACAAGATAAAATCTCAGATGAATTATATAAGAACATCTTTGTTTTCCTTCTTTATTTTGCATACTTCTGTAGTATTTCTCTCTCTGGGAGAAACACAGATATTTGAAAAGGGCAGCCTTTATCCTACTGTCTCTTCGGCAGCCAAATTCCACAGTTACCTTGTAGCAACAGCATGGAAGTTAGAAAATATGATGAAAAACCCACAGTGTGCATTTGCCATATGTTGTCAAATGAATCATTTTTATTTATTTCACAGGGTTTCTATGTCAGTTATTAATTAAAATTAGAGTGATCTCATTATAAGGGTTTGTACCCTAGAGCAAGATTCTCATCTGAAGTGGGAATCTGACCTTTACAGAGATCTTTAATGGCTCAACTCAAACAAAAACATGTTGATAACTCAAGTTATCAAGAATGGATGTTTGCTGAAATTCTTAAATATGTCTGCGATATCCATTTTAATGTCGTAGGACATATTCCCTATGTTTAAAGGATTCTGAGGTTCATAGCCATTTAGGGGAAAGTAGAAAATAATTTAGATTAATAGTTTATAAAAAGAAAGAGAATCAGGAACATACTATTAATTCCCTCTATTTGCCATTTCTTCTTTATTCAGTTTAAATTTTTATTCCCACCTCCTCTTTCCAGTCTTTTGAAAATTCCATTCACTTCAACTTTCAACTCATAACTTTTTTCGTCAAATTTTCTCTGAAAATACACTGCCTTGAAAGTTTTCCCAGAGATAGGAGAATGAATTTTTAAAAGAAAAAATTCTGAACTTAATGGCCTTTCAACTGGTGAGATTTTATTTCTATTTTATTTATGTATTTATTTTTGGTAGTGCTGATATTTGTTTGAGTGTTCAAAGATGGGAAAAATAAAGAGCTTCCCTCCTAACCTAATTTAAAAAATGGAAAGTAGGTCAAAAGTCACTGTACTGCAGCTGGCTCAAATAATTTCTGACATGTAATACAGGGATGACCATTAAACTGGCATGATTTTTGCACTTACGGCTTTAATATTTTGTCCAGAATAAATGTTCAGCAATAAGGGCAGCCTCTGATGAACAGTAATTTCTGTGTTGTCTTGCAGGGTCAAGAAATGGATTATCCTTGTTGTACAAGCATTCAGTTTAAGTAAGCAATCAGTCATTCATTGAGGCCCTATTTAGGCTCAGCACTGTGCTAGATGCTTTGAGGGAAAAATAAGTACAAGATAGTGCCTGTGCTTAAGTGTAAAACTTATGTATGACTAAGGCACTCATGCTAACTAAGGGGAGAAAAAATGGGATGTAAAGGTTTGACAAAGAATGACGACTACAGTAATTATCAAAGGCTCCAGGGAGGAGTTTGGATATGATGTGGATAGGAGGGAGTGTACGGGAAATTATTTTGATGGGAACATATTTCAAGGAAGGAGAATGATATTAGAGTTACTGGAAACCTACATTCTACAATCATGCAATGAGAACACAACAAAAGTATGCTTACTGTTAAATGATACAGGGAAAACATCAAAGCCTGTTAGATAACTTAATAGTCTACTACATCTTTACATACACAAATGAAAGTCATCAATCAGCTTTAAAGTATTTTAAAACTCTTCATATCTGATGGAACAATTATTTTCTTCTCCATACTTTTAATAACAGCTTTTTTAAAGATTAATCTAAAGTCTGTTGTTACCATATCTTTCAAAATGTACATATAGCTTTGAAAAAATACACTGGTTTTTCCTGGACATGATTCACCTCTATTCATAACTTTACTTAAAACATAAAACATTAATGCTTTAGCCAAAAATAGTTACTTATAATGTTACCATTTTGGAATGACCCTAAAACAGAGTCTAGGTCATATTCATTTTGTGAATAGCTAAAGCTCTTCTCCTTCTTAGCACTATACCCACCCTATTTTTGCCATTATATTCTCATTTGTTTTTGCTTATTTAAGAAATAAACATTTAATTGTTTCTAGACTTCAACTTCTTAAAGCTCATGATTTTGAAGTAATTTTCTACTTACAGAAATGTTGCAGAGAGAGCATAGAAAGTTTCCATATACCCTTCAGCCAGCATCTCCCATTTTTAAGATCTTACCATGGTACATTTATCAACATTGAGAAATTAAAACTGGTACAATTTTATGAACTAAACTACAGACATTATTTGGATTTTCCCACATTTTCCACTAATGCCTTTTTTTTCCTGTTCCAAGATCCAATCCAGGTTATCATCTTGCATTTAGTCATTATATCTCCTTGGTCTCTGCTAATCTGAAATTTCTTTAGTCTTTCCTTGTTTTTTCATAAAGTTGATACTTCAAAAGAATACTGGTTAGACAGTTTGTAGAATAGCCCTTAATTTGGATTTGTCCAATACTTTCTCATGATTAGACTGACGTTATGTAATTTTGGAAACAGTGCCACAATGTGCCCTTCTAATGACATTATATCAGAGGGTAAGTAATATCAATATGTTTATGACTAGTAATGTTAAGCTTGACCACTTGGTTAAGATGGTTTCTGCCAGGGTTTTCAACAGAAAGTTACTATTTTTCTTTTTCTATAATCTCCTTTTAAGAAGTGATGCATTGAGTCCAGCTCATACTTAGGGGGAGGGAAATTAGGTAACGTTTCCGAAGGGAAGAGTATCAATAAATTTGTGGACATATGTTAACACTATCACAGTGATTAATAAATATATTGAGTATAACACTTTAAGACTATACAACTGTCCTAACTGTCCTTGAAATTTTGCCGACTAATTTAATCATTCACCAGTGGACCTTGCCTACAGCAATGACTAATATCATGATCTAAAGGTGGCTTTCTATTTCCCTCATTCTGTCTATATTCAATAATTAGAATAATTCTATAAGGAACAGTTCTCTTTTCCACATTTATTTATTCAATCACTTATTTATATCAGAATAGATTTGTGAATATCCATGTTATTCTTTGGGCTATATTCTAATACTATATATAATTATGTAATCGGCTGCTTATATTGCTCCAGCTTTGGCCGTGGGAGAGTTTTCAAGTTGCTCCTGTGCCCATCTGACATGCTCCCATGATCTTTTTTCTCCTTCTCCTCCTCCTTCTTTGGCATCATAAGATGCACCAAGTTCATCTTATATTTTCCCTGCTCAAGCCCTGAAATCAACCATCTCTGCAATGAACCCTGATTCCTTTTTTGGAGGATAATTTCTACAGACCAAGATTTGATCCCTGGGTGTGTTCACTGCTACTGTGGTGTTACTGCTGTGGAAATAAATGAAACCAGCCAAATGAGAACAAGCAAAGTTTATTTATTTAAAGCTTGCTATAGCAAGGGAGTCAGCCCCCATTACTTGTGTTTGACAGAGACTCAAAGTAGATAGGTAGAAGAGCAGAAAAGCTTTATAGTGAAAGGAAGAGAACACTTCGGTTATGCCCTTTTTGGAGGCGATGACATGGGGAAGCCTTAGGTAGGTGAGCTAACTAGAAGCAGGACAGCCTATGTGACTGGTTAGGGGTAAATATTTGGTTTTCTCTGGTTGGTCGTAAGTTGGAGGCAGGGACAAAAATTAGAGAATCTGCCTGTTATTAAGCAAGTCGTGGCCATTCTGGGACAACTCTTACAGGGTTTGTTGTTTAGCTTCCTGAACCAGTTGCTAGAGATAGCAGTCTGACTTCCTACAAGTCTGACTTACAGGTAGGAGGCAGGCTTCCTAGGCTGGTTACTGTAGATAATGGATGGGTTTCTTGGGCTGGTTGCTGAAATTATGGATCAGAGTTCTATTTTTATTTCCATGCTCTGGCCATTGTTCATATGCATATTCAAATTTAGGGTGTTTCTAAGCACCCTAAGAGAACAGTTAGGAAATGTATGTATATATTACAGACCCATGTATATACACACATCTCTACTTATTTCTGTATATTTCTGTAGATAAAATAAATATGAATTTACACTGATGCTGACAACTCTAATCCACACAAAAGAGTCTATTCTAGCATCTCCTCTTTGTTTATTTGTAACTAGTTTCTCCAATAGTAAGAAACTTGGCTCTCATCTATGCTCTATTTGTTTTATAGATCCCAGGGTGTATGTAAAGCTGTTTCACGATTCTACTATAAGATGTCACTTCACACCTGTTAGGATGGTTATTATATAAGAAAAAAGACAAGAAATAAATGCTGGCAAGGATGTGGAAAGAAGGGAACCCTTGTGTATTGTTAGTGGGAACGTAAAATGGTGCAACTACTATGGAAAATAGTATGGAAGTTCCTCAAAAAATTAAAAATAGAATTACCATATCATACAGAAATCCTACTTATGCAAAGATACAAATATCCTTTGGTATCTACGAGGGACTTATTCCAGGACCCTCTCACAGATACCATCAAGTCTTTTACAGTTGACCCTCTGTACATCTGCAGGTTTAACCAACTGTGGAATGAAATGCTTTTCAGTCTGTAGTTGGTTGAATCTGAGAATGCAGAACCTGCAGGTACAGAGGGCAGATTGTACATACTCAAAGGAAACAAAATCATTATTTTGAAGAAACATCTATACCTCCATGTTAATTGCAGCTTTATTCACAATACTCAAGGTATGGAAGCAACCTCAAAGTCCACTGACCAATGAATAAAGAAAATGTGATATATACACATAATGGAATACTATTCAGCCTTTAAAAAGAAGGAAATTCTGTCATTTGTGACAACATGGATGAACTTGGAGGGCATCATGCCAAGTGGGAAAAGCCAGACAGAGAAATACCATGTGATATCACTTATATATGGAATATTAAAAAAAAAAAGTTGAATAAAAGAAGCAGAGTAGAAAACTAGTTTCCAGAGGCTAGGGTGTAGGGGAAATAGGAAGAGGTTATTAAAAGGGTGCAAACTAAGCTTCCCTGGGGGCGCAGTGGTTGAGAGTCTGCCTGCTGATGCAGGGGACACGGGTTCATGCCCCGGTCCGGAAAGATCCCACATGCTGCAGAGCGGCTGGGCCCGTGAGCCATGGCCGCTGAGCCTGCGCGTCCGGAGCCTGTGCTCCGCAATGGGAGGGGCCACAACAGTGACAGACCCGCGTACCGCAAAAAAGAAAAAGGGTGCAAACTTTGTTAGAAGATGAATAAGTTTTGAGGTTTTAATATATAACACAGTGACTATAGATGATTACACTGTATTGTATAACTGAAGTTTGCTAAGAGAGCAGAACTAAAATGCTTCTACCCTCCTGTCCCTGCAAAATGGCAAGTATGTGAGGTGATGGATATGTTAATAAAGCGTAAAAGGGACCCCTTTCACAATGGATATACGCACCATATCATCGTGCTGTACATTTTAAATATCTTATAATTTTGTCAATTATATATCAATAAATCTGGGGAAAAATGGAATCTGTCACTGTATTAATTTTGAGTTAACATTGCAAAATATTGGGGGATTTCAGGGTAGATATGTGTTTTTCAGAGGAAACCAATATTCCATGTTCTTAAAGCAATCTTCTAGACTTGACTCTGTTCTTATTCTTCCTAACCTCTTGAGCACCAAGCTCACTACTATGAGAGAAGAAAGATCCTTTCTTCCTTTTATAAGTCTTATGAATGAATTTCTCTTTTAGTGAGCTCCGTTTGCAATGTCTCTGTAAATTTTGATTGGAGGGGTTAGAGTGGTCTCTTCCTTGTGAATAAGGATATGGTTGCATGATCTAAATAAAAATTTCTGAAATCCCCCCTCCCACTTTTAAATGTACAACAAACTTACTGTTTTCTACACCCATTTACCTTGGTGTGACTATTATAAATTTTTATTACTTTTTTTCTTCAAATATTGGTTTAAGTCTCTCAGAAACTGAAGTATTATTTTAATTTCACCAGGATATACCTCATTATTTCCCCCTAAGTTTATTATAATTCTCAATTTTGTCCATAAATGAAAATTTAGATCATCTCAAGTTGGCCATATGTTATCTGATACTACCAACTTCAGTTTGGTTTTAATACAGAAAGAGATCTCCAGAGTTTTTAAAAAAGTGTTTTCCTATCCAGACCACTAAGTTTTCAGGACCAGAATACAAAGTAAAATTCTAATTATGTTCTAAAGGAAAAATAAAAATCTGGGGGGGAAAGAGCTAGATCTTAAATTTAAAAAACTAAATTGTGTAATTAACTGTGACTTTTTAATTTTATTTGCTTCCTACGCTTTCAAGTCATTATTAATTAAAAATCAGCTATATTGATAAATCAAAATCTGTGTAAAAATTTATGGACACAAATTTAGTCTCATTTTTAAAAATTAATAATGCCTATTAGGAATTACAAATATTTTAACTTTAGCAAGGCTAGAGCAGGGCTTTTTTAAAAGTTTTATTTCTTAAAATTATGATTAGCACATAGGAGGTGTTTAACAACCTTGAAAAGAATTTACAACTTTTGTCATTTAAGCTACATTATATAAATATTAAATAAGAATATTCATGAAAACATTAAAAATGAATACACACCAATTATTCCTCAAGTTATTATTAATATTTACTGCACTATTGTAAACAAGTGAAGTCAATGTTCATCTTATAATTCAATTGGAATATCAACAAAAAGACTATTTTAGAAAAGCAAAGCTACTGAGGTCACAAAAATATTTTTTCTATTGGTACATTATCGATTTAGCTCCTTTATATGGAAAATTTTCATCGTTAATATTACTTTGTTTTAGTAAAATAGGGAGACAATCTATTTACATAAACTATTTTATTTTTGTTTTCTTTTTTTTTTGGAGTATAACTGCTTTACAATGTTGTGTTAGTTTCTGCTGTATAGAAAGTGAATCAGCTATATGTATACATATATACATACATATATACACAGATATATCCCCTCCCTCTTGGACCTCCGTCCCCCACCTCCATACTACCCATCTAGGTCATCAGAGAGCACCAGGCTAAGCTCCCTGTGCTATACAGCAGGTTCCCACTATCTATCTATTTTACACATGGTAGTGTATTTATGTCATTAAAACTACTTAAACAGATTTGTTATGGCATTAACAAATACTTTATGAAAGTAATTGTATGAATATAATACCCACATTATATGTTATTTTTTACCCCTCATTCATCCCCAACCATCCATTCAAATACAGATCTCCCTCAACTGACAACAGGGTTACATCCTGATAAGTCCATGTAAATGGAAAATACAGGCATATCAAAGAAATAGTCCAGGTTCAGTTCCAGACCACCCCAATAAAGCAAATATCTTAATAAAGTGAGCCACACAATTTTTTTGACTTCCAAGAGCATATAAAATTATGTTTACACTATAGTGTAACATAGACTATAGTGTAGCCTATTAAGTGTGCAACTGCATATGTCAAAAAAAAAACAATGTACATGCCTTAAGTAAAAAATACTTTATTGCTAAAAAAGGTTAACCATCATCTGAGTCTTCAGCGCGTCATTTATCTCTGCTAGTGGAGGGTCTTGTCTCCATGTTCATGGCTGCTGACTGATCAGGGTGGTGGTTGCTGAAGGCTGGGGTGGCTGTGGGAATTTCTTAACATAAGACAATGAAGTTTGCCTGATCAATTGACTCTTCCTTTCACTTGAACATTGAGAGGCCACTGTAGGGTTATTAATTGGTCCAATTTCAATATTGTTGTATCTCCAGGAATAGGGAGGCCCAAGGAGAGGAGAGAAATAGGGGGAACAGGTGGTCCATAAAGGAGTCAGAACACATATAACATTTATGGATTAACTTCACCATCTTGTATGGGTACAGCTCATCATGCCCCAAAATAATTACAACAGTAACATCAAAGATCACTGATCACAGATCACCATACCAAACACAGTAATAATGAAAGTGTTCAAATGTTGTGAGCATTATCAAAATGTGACACAAAGACACAAAGTGAGCAAATGCCGCTGGGAAAATGGTGCCAATAGTCTTGCTGGATTAAGGGTTGCCACAATCCATCAATTTGTAAAACACACAGTTATTTGGGAAGCACAATAAAGCACAGTACAGTAAAACAAAGGTATGCTTGTACTGTAAGTCAAAATGCATTTAATACACCTAACTCACTGAACATCACAGCTTAGCCTAACCTACCTTACAGAACACATACACTAGCCTTCAGTAGGACAATATCATCTAACACAGACTATTTTATAATAAAGTATAGAATATCTACTGTAATTATTGAAGACTGTACTGAAAGTGAAAAATAGAATGGCTTTGTCTGGGTATAGAATGGTTGTAAGTGTATCTGTTGTTGACCCTCATGATCACGTGGCTGACTGGGAGCTATGGTTCACCCCCCAGCATCACGAAAGGGTACAATACTATGTACTGCAAGCCTGGGAAAGATCCAAATTAAAAAATTGAAGTAGGGTTTCTATTGATTACATATCACTTTCCCATTATCTTTAAAGCTGAAAAATCATAAGTCAAAACATTGTAAGTCAGGGACTATTTGTAACTACAAATCGCATGTGTTTCAATGACAGATAGGCCTTTATCACCCTAATTCTTGAAGACAGATATTATTTTTGATTGTCTAAATGACAAAGTCACTTGAGAAAATCCGAAATCCCTATTTAAAAATCGTTTCAAATACATATTCCAGCTCTTTCTAACTGTGCTTCCTTAACTGGATTATCTGAAACTGCATTTAACTTCTCTCTATAAATAAGGAGGCTCGTACCTACCTTACAGGTCTGTTGGGAGTGTATAATGAGCATACTCAGCATTATTTTGATGTTATTAGGGGGGTTCGATCCTGGTCTTAATTTTAAAAATCCTGTGGCTATCACAGACGTCAGGAACAGTAACCAATTAATAAAAGAGACTTTAAATGTTATAATTCTGCCATATAAGTTAATGGTGTTTTAATAACAATGGTTAAAAAAAAAAGGTAAATTTAAAACCATGATTAAGTGAGGTCCAATTGGATAAACTATCAATGTTGTCCAAAGTAACAGATTGCATCTCTGAAGGTTTACTGAAAAATAGCAGATCAAGATGGATATTAAGTTTTTTTTAATATAAAGACCACAAAAGGATTATGTGATTTCCAGGTTAAACACTGTATTTCTAGTTATTAAGATATAATGTTTCTTGTTAATATTAAGCACAATTATCAATAAGAATACTAATGAAAAACTACTGAGAGATTATTGTACATTTTATCATAAGGGAGACAGTTTGTTATAGTGGAAAATAATTAGGTTTTGAAATAAGAAGTAAGTATGTATATTCAGGTCCAAACCTCCACTGATCAACTGAAAAATAGCCACACTTTTGAATCATTAATTCTCCTTATCATTAATATAGGATTAATGAAATTTCTCTTTTACAGTTGTTGTGATGTAAGAGATATTTATGAAGAGATTAGTGTGCAGTTTGGTATCTAAAAAGCCCTCAGTCCATGATTATAGTTCCTATGATGACAATGTCTTCTGCTTTTACAAGCATTCCTACCAAAAATGTAGGGAGACTTTTTGACATGTATCCATTATGCATTCAATAAATGTATGAATTCATTCATTCACTCACCACAATGTTTGAGGCAGTGGGGCCAGTGCCAAGAAGGAAATCAACACATGTGACCACAACGCAAAGCAAGAGATCAATTACTGAAGGAGAGACAGTTCGAAGGATGTGAGAAAGGGAAAATGTGTTGGAAAAGTATCACTTAAGAGTTAGAATTTAAGACTCATCATAGAAGATATATATGATTCTTAACATTTGAGAAGATTGTACAGAGGACTTAAGACTGTGAAAACTAGAGTAAATTCCATGTACTACCTGAATAAAGTTCTGAGCCTCCTGTGACCCAGTCTTCGAGCAAATAGACTCCAGTCACAATAAGAAAGTAATTCCAATTTTCTTAATTGTCTCTCAAAGAACATCAAAGGCACTCAATTTAAAACCTACTTCTGCGGTCATTTTGACCAGCCAGAGAACCTGGAAGGGTAGAGGGCAATTTCTTCCTACCCAACAGCTGGGATGAGAATGGGATGCAACTTTACTGGCTGGATACTACTTGCCCCAAAGCTGTTGCAGTAAGAGATGCTGGGACACCTGATAGAAGCCAGCAGAAGTTGAGAATTCCTACCACATCAGTCAGTCTCCTGGATCTCTGCCTGCAGGGTCTGTTGGAAACAAGAGTACTGTGTGGCTGACGGGTCTTGGTGCTCCGGCCAGGTGTCAGGCCTGAGCCTCTGAGGTGGGAGAGCCGAGTCCAGGACATTGGTCCACCAGAGACCTCCCGGCCCCACATAATATCAATCAGCGAGAGCTCTCCCAGAGATCCCCGTCACAACACTAAGACCCAGCTCCACCCAACGGCCATATGTATGTGTATATATATGTATACATACAGCCGATTCACTTTGTTACACAGCAGAAACTAACACAACATTGTAAAGCAATTATACTCCAATAAAGATGTTAAAAAAATAAAGTAAAAAATAAAATCTACTTCTGCCATCCTTTTCATTCTTTATGTTTTACCCCCTTCTGCTTCCCCTGAAGCATCCCTTCATGTTTCTCCTTCTCTACACAGCATCAAAATACACTGCATCCCAAGAGGTCTTTCCTTTTTCATTTCCTTTGTTATATTTCTCTTTATTCTTATCCCTAGTAGAAGTTACTCTTGACACAATTCAAATTCCCTATTCTGATTTTTCCCTCCACTGATTATCATGATCTGCATAAAAAGGTCCAAGAACTAGGGCAGGGGTTCTCTTCCGAGAGATTCAAGGAAAGTACTGCATTTCAACATAATTGGGTTTCTCCTTATATCCTATGCATTTATTTTATGCATTTAGAAACATCATTCTGAGAAGTAATCCACAAGTTTCTTTAGGTTGCCAAAGAAGTTTGTGGCACAAAACAAGTTTAAACACCCTTAAAACTAGGGAGGAAGAGGTACAATGGCAGCAAGTATTTATTCATTCAAATGTTTGTCCCTATTTCACTTGAAAGGACTTGCAGTTTTGCAGGATGCAGTGAGCAGTCTACATGGCCAAAACTTATCATGAGGACAGGAAGCAAAGGGAGATGAGACATTGATTTCCATGAAAACAGAAACAAAAGTGACATACAAATCATCCACTATCCTGTGCATGAATAGTAGCAGCCTTTTCATAAAAACATAAATGGCACATTCCCTCTATTTTCCCTTCTATCCTCTCTTAGATTACCCTGCTTCTTCTCTCATTAGTTTTCCCCAAATGATCCACAGTTCAAATCTAGCAAAGAAATACTCAAACTTACTAAAACTTCTAATTTCAAAGCAGATTAGTTGCTACCCCAATTAAATGGAAATCAGCTGTCACAGTTCAAATATTTCACAGCAGTTACCCAGCCATCTAATTCCCATCCTGTCTCCCCTTATACCCTCCACACCTCTCCTAATACCTTAACTAGAAATCTTCAAGGAAGTAGATTTCTGAAAGACAACCCTGTCAGCTCTTAGTGATGTTGAAAGATCAACCCACCTGCCACCAGCCGTGTGACAGTTTCTATAGTGTTGCCAGGCCCATAATGGTTCAGAGTATTTGTGAATATATTATTTTTGGCAGGTTCCTCTCCCAATTAAGGACCATACAGAACTCTCCATTCACAGTCAAAATTCCCAGCAGTATTATCCCTTGAGTAGCTAAGGAGTTTTACAACCAGGGAAAAATAAAATCTGTAGGTTTTCAGCGGGATCTGGGAAGGGAAACAAATCAGTGGGCAGCTCATTCTTTTACATTAGTGGGTCAGTCTTCAGGGGCAGTACTGGCTGCCAATTTGCAGGATGTTAAGTCACCTTCTGCCACCAGCTTCGTGACAATGGCAAAACTATCCCATAATACCCAAACTTTTGCTTTTGTGAAATCAGCAGAATCCCATTATTCTCACAAATAGAAGACTTAGAACTGACCAAACAACACTTTTAAGTTTTTCTCTTGAGGACAGATTGAATACGGCAGCCCCCTTCAAGTAATGACCACTTAAAAGATCAAGCTATTGTATGAAAATTCAGAGATGACATAAATTTAAACTGGTCCTCATGGTTTACAGTCAATGGTCAATGAGAACTGATTTTCTTTTGCAATTTAACTCCCCTGAAAACTTCAAAATTTATGACTAATATTATTGGCGAGTGGCTTATGCTAGCTGATGTGTATTCTATCACCAATAATAATAAAATTCAGAAAAGTTATTGAGTGCTTAGTATATACCAAGCATTTCACACGTATGAATCCATCTAATTTCCACCCAAATACTTTTACTTTGGTATGAAGACTATCGTTTTAAAAAGGAGAAAATAAGTGACTTGCTGAAGCTAGCACTAGGCAGAGCCTGGATTCGAGGGCAGGCAGTCTGAATCCAGAGGCCAATTGTGATTTTGACTGTTGGGCAGAGCTCCACATACAAAAGGACCCCAAGGGCTTCCCTGGTGGCGCAGTGGTTGAGAGTCCGCCTGCCGATGCAGGGGACACGGGTTCGTGCCCCGGTCCGGGAAGATCCCACATGCCGCGGAGCGGCTGGGTCCATGAGCCATGGCCGCTGAGCCTGCATATCCAGAGCCTGTGCTCCGCAACGGGAGAGGCCACAACAGTGAGACGCCCGCCTACCGCAAAAAAAAAAAAAAAAAAAAAAAAAGGACCGCAAACTTAATACTCTTTTCCCATTGTCTTGATATTATTAATAATTTTTGGACAAGGGGCCCTGCATTTCTTTGTGGCACCTGGCCCCACAAATTACATAGCTGGTCCTGCACACACATGTAACCTGGATGCTACATTGCCCATATTTCACCACCTAGCTCACAGAAAGACCAGAAAACTCTGCTTCACCCTTACCCAGTGCTCACAGCTCTTATTTGTCCTTCTCTTAACTGAAATCTGGTTCTCAGCAGAAAACACCACTCTTTAGGGAGGTCACCTCTCAGGTGACAGTCAGAGTTTTGTTTGCCAGCTACTCACTACATGCCTGAGGGTTTGGAGGGTCTATTGTATTCTATGTTTCTCGTTGCCATTTCTAGACCATTTCTTTTAGCCTCTTGTAAAATAATTCCTGTTTCCTTGAGTACCAAACCATTTGAACAGGCTACTCTTCTCCCTTTAAAGTGTGATCATTTTTAAAGCCTCCTGTTCATTCTCCATCTATTGACCTGAATCTTTGAAACCAGAGCAATCTTTGGAACCTTCAACATCCACACAGTCAACCCATCCTTTCATTACCCGGTCTCTTACTTCCTTGACCTCTAAGTCTCTGACATCCTTGGAGCCACATACTATAGAGGTTATACCTGGGACTTTGTTATTACCAGAAATGGAACCACTTCCTTAATCATAAATTCATACTTGTTACATTTTTGCTACTGCTCTCACTCCTTCCCCTTGAATTGTTTACTCTTTCGACCTTAATTCTTGACCCTGCTGGAACTTCTCATCTTTTACCATCTGATTTTTCCTTATGCCTCAGCTTTTTCCGTTTTTGATGTCTTCTCTTACTCATTAAGATACCATAGGCAACTTTCCTACACTTATGTCAATACCCAAACTCCAATGCACTTATATCTTTTGGTCATACGCCTCTGGCAAAATGTCATCCTAAATTAATCCTGACCAATGCTTTCTCTATGCCTGCATTTTAAAATCCAAGCTTTACTGGATATAGACCCCTACTAGATAGCTTTGAGTCAGATACACTTATGACCACCAGTTTCCAATAGGTCATGAGCCCTGCCAGGCAATTCAATTTGCCAAGATTTTTCCAGGGTATTTGCTCTTAGGTCAAGTTCATTAGGGATATTGCTTGAGACAAGAATTCTAAGCAAGTGATTTACAAAGGAGTGACGAAAGCAGGATAGGACAGGGTAAGAAGTGAGGCAAGGGCCTGGGTTCTGCTGAGTTCCAGCCTCAATCTCAACCCATATGGAGTCTGGAACACAAATGGCACTACATAGGTGGGCTACCTGAGGCAGAAACAAGATGTTCAGGCTTTTGTATATGGCCCCTTGTAGCCCCATCCATCAGCCTTCAATACCCTGTGGCGGGAGATAACCTCCTAGACATTTCTGGGCAAGATGGCTACATTCAACCAAGGGCACTTCTCAGAAGAATGCATCTATGAGTTGTTTGCAGCCGACATTCACAGCAGCTAGAGATGAGTGCACTGCGAAGTACATGAGATTTGAGTGGGAGTACCACATCATCTACTACATTCACTTTTTCAATCTCTACTGTAATTACTTAAAAGTTTTTCTATCTTCCTCCTACCTGCTCAGCTACTTCCCCCACACTGAATCCCTGCTACTAGCTAAGGCATTTTCCTTTATTGCATACTCTTAGAATGGTGTTAATCAAATTCAAAGATCTTATTTCATTTCATATGTGTGTTTAATATCTGTCTCCTCAATGAAACTGAAAGCTCCATGAGAACAAGGACCATTTTGATCACCAGTATTACACCTTTTGGATGTCAAAGAGTGGTCACATACGTTCTTTGACGAATGAATGGATGAAAACAGCTATAACTTCTATAGAAGCTACTGTGTGCCACAGACTATGCCAAATGCTTTATTTAATTTCCATAGCAACCAGTGAACCATATACTAATACTACTCCCATTCCACAGAAGTTAGTTAAGGAAGTCACCCAAGTTTCACACAACTAATAGGAAGAAGATTTGAGATATTAATCCAAGCAGTCCCTGCTTTTATCTGTTACACTACAGGACATTATATGGCCTTTAAAATGAATGACAGAATGAATAAAGGGCTAATGGAGTAAGAGAAAAGGAAGAAGAGTGGAAGAAGGAAGGAGAGAAGGAGGAAGCATGCATGTACAGCTACACATATACATGCTACATATGATGTAGTGAGGAGCTTTTGAGGCTCTCTGAGTGAACTGACGTTTGTTTACCCAGTCTTCTTAATCAAATATCAGTTATCACTCAGTTTACAGCCACACTTCTTCATTTCTAATGTGTTGACTCATTATACTAGATTGTAAAGACCAAATACATGGAGTTGATTTTCCCAAATACTCAGAACTAAGATGCTCAGAAAATTTAACCATGCTAGCCCCATCACAAGTCATCCACCACATAGTTTATGTATTAACTAGCAGATGCAGTTCTGAAACTGGGTCCTCCACCAGGCAACGTCTACAGCGATAACAAAGCATTAAAGGAAAGGTACCAGCTTCACACTGTAAATGTATCACTTTAAATAACTGGAAGCCTAGAGCATCTCAAAAATGGAAGAGAAGACGATACTAATTGTTTGAAACAATTTTGTCTCCTAGGAATCCAGATGGGAAATTAATAGTTGCTCGGGTTTGGAAGGGAACTTAAAGGTCATTCTGTCCAAACTTCTCAGTGGCATCTGTCCCACTCAGGGAATTTTATTATTTATAATTTTTCTTTCCTACAAAGACTCTCATTAATGAATTTATCATTATTTTTAAGGTTAAGATTAGAAATTGAGAGCTGGCTGCTTAAAAACTTAGCTGGATTAAAGGTTTGTTTTATCAGATATCTTTTTTAACAAAATGATTCAAGATGCCTTTAGTCATCATCAGAATGTAGGTTGAGCCTTCATGTGTGTGAGAACATTTTCCTCAATTTATTATAATTTCTGTGATTTATGCACAACAGCGATGGAAACAGCTTGGTGTGGGTTTCCAAGGCACAGTGTGGGAGGCACTGTGTGTGCACAAATCCTGTTATTTGTTAATAGGATTTGTCCACATACCTTCTGCCCAATCTGTCCAGTGCTTTGAAATATTGCAGCTGCTTTTCATTTCCTGCTAAATCCGATTGGCAGCAATGTCAGTGCTACAGCTCAACCTGCAAACAGAAGCATGACTCCAAGCAAGAATACACAGGTGGCAAAACAGTCATTAATGCTACCACAAAGCAAAAATTTTCCATAGCAGGATGCCATCTGGGGATTTTAGTTACAGTGCTAGGCCCAGTTCTAAAGTAGGACGTTCCATCTGTACTGGATCCAACACAGTGGTTCTTAACTGGGGCGATTTTGCTTCCCACAGGACATTTGGCAATGTCTGGAGACACTTTTGAAATTGTCCCAACTGAGGGGTGATGCCCATCACATGGGTGGAAGGCCAGGGATGCAGCTAAAAATCCCACAATGCACCTGAAAGTCCTCCATGACAAAGAATTATATCGTACATAATTTCAGTAGTGCTGAGGTTGAGCTGAGGTATTCCAAACCAACCTAAAAGCTACAAATGATGGGTTCCCTTCTTTATTGCCATTTAGGATACAAACAGCAATGCCTACTAGGGAACAAGAACTTTTAAATGCATGGGAACTGATTTGGTACTATATTTCTGTATTGGTGACATTTATGAATATATCTCTTGCTATGCACTTTGACCAGGATAAGAAGTATCAACAATAAGGAGAAAAGCAAATGAAAATTCTTACAAATGTTATAGCTGGAAGGGACTTTTCTAGTCCAGCCTTTACAAACTCTATTCCCTGAACAACTAGTTCAATAAGACATATCCCATGATTTATAAGCATCCAGGTAGAATGACATAGAGAAATGTTGGTTTAAACAGAATGAAATATGCTTTGATTATGCATGACCAGTCTAAGAGCCTTAAATTGCTCACAGGCACCATGACTCTTCAAAGGTGACTATAGGGAAAAATATATATATATATTTAAACTCAATGGATCATGCAATCTTTTACTTCTGTAATATCTGTTAATATTGCCTTAAGCAAATGATTTAGTCCAACCAGCATGTTCATAAGTAAAGAAGTATGGTACAAAGTGGAGTAATTTGCCCAGGGTTACTGACCAAGCAAGGGACAAAGCAAGGACCACATCAAATACCACCTAACCCAGTCCATTCTTCCTTCCACTATGCAACATTTCTCTAAACAGCTATACGTAGTATTTTAAAGATTAGTTAATTACATTATTACACCATAGTATATAGTGCTTGGAGTAAACATTACTTTACACAGAGCATTTTCAAATTCATTATCCTGTTTAACTCTCACAACTCACATCAGGTTACTTTTTCTCTGCTCTTCTTCCCTTCTTCATTTCATCATCATCTTTCCTCTCATCATCACTACTGCCACTTCTTGAATATAAACTCAATCACTAGAGTTTATCATGAGGTTATGGTCTTTGTTACCCCAATGTTAAAAACGAGCTGTGGCACACTGGAGCCACTTAATGTTTGCTGAATTGATGGATGCCCCATTTTATAGATAAAGGAAAGGAAGAGGCTAACTTAAGGTAGTATATATTTTTCAAAAACACGCACTTTTCATGTACCTATTGACCATCTGCATTTCCTCTTTGGAAAAATGTCTATTCAGTTCTTCTGCCCATTTTTTAATTGTTATTTTTTTATGTTAAGCTGTATGACCTATTTAAATATGCTGGATATTAATCCCTTATTAGTCATATCATTTGAAAATATTTTCTCTCATTCAGTAGGTTGTATTTTCTTTTTGTCAATGATTTCCTTTGTTGTGCAAAAGCCTTTAAGTTTAATTAGGTCCCATTTATTTATGTTTTTATTTCCTTTCCTTTAGGAGATGATCCAAAAAAAAAATACTGCTGCAATTTATGTCAAAGGGTGTTCTGCATATGTTTTCCTCTATGTTTTACAGTATCTGGTCTTATATTTAGGTTTCTAATCCATTTTGAGTTTATTTTTGTATATGGTGTTAGAGAATCTTCTAATTTCATTCTTTTACATGTAGTTCTCCAGTTTTCCCAGCACCACTTATTGAAGAGACTGTCTTCTCTCCATTGTATATTCTTGTCTCCTTTGTCATAGAGTAAATGACCCTAAGTGTGTGGGCTTATTTCTGGGCTCTTTATCCTGTTCCATTGATCTATGTGTCTGTTTTCGTGCCAGTACCGTACTGTTTTGATTACTGTAGCTTTGGAGTATAGTCTGAAGTCAGGGCACATGATTCCTCCAGCTCTGTTCTTTTTCTCAAGATCGTTTTGGCTATTTGGGGTCTTTTGAGCTTCCACACAAATTTTTAAATTATTTGTTATAGTTCTGTGAAAAATGCCATTGGTATTTTGATAGGGATGAATCTGAATCTGAATCTGCAGATTGCCTTGGGTAGTATGATCATTTTAACAATATTAACTTTCCAAATCCAAGAACACAGTATATCTTTCCATGTGTTTGTGTTGTCTTCAATTTCTTTTACCAGTGTCTTGCAAACGAAAACCACAATGAGATATCACCTCACACTTGTCAGAATGGCAATCATCAAAACAAACACAAATAATAAATGTTAGCGAGGATGTGGAGAAAAGGGAACCCTTGTACACTATTACTAGGAATGTAAATTGGTGCAGTTACTGTGGAAAACAGTACAGAGGCTTCTCAAAAAACTGAAAATACAACTACCATATGACCCAACAATTCCACTCCTGGATATATATCCAAAAATCCCCCCAAATATTTATTCAAATAGATACATACACCCTAATGTTCATAGCAGCATCATTTACCGTTGCCAAGATATGGAAGCAACCTAAGCATCCATCAACAGATAAATGGATAAAGAAGATGTGGTATATATATGTACAATGGGATACTACTCAGCCATAAAAAAGAACAAAATTTTTCCATTTGCAGCAACATGAATGGACTTGGAGGGCATTATGCTAAGTGAAATAAGTCAGACAGAGAAAGACAAATCCTGTATGATATCACTTACATGTGGAACCTAAAAAATACAACAAACTAGTGGATATAACAAAAAAGAGGCAGACTCACAGATACAGAGAACAGCCAACTGGTTACCTGTGGGGAGAGGGAAGGAGGGGAGGGGCAATATACATGTAGGGGAGTAGGAGGTACAAACTATTATGTATAAAATAACCTACAAGGATATATTGTACAACATGGGGAATATAGCTAATATTTTATAATAACTATAAATGGAGTATAACCTTCAAAATTTGTGAGTCACTATATTATACACCTGTAACATATAATATTGTACAGCAACTATATTTCAATTAAAAAATAAATATAATAAAAACACAGTATTCTGAAGGCACTATGCTAGTCAATTTTTCATATATCATCTCTTTGCATTAGTGAGAAGTAGTAGCAGCATCAAGAGATAAGCAAAACTGACAGAGGAAAGGAAAAAAACAGCACATTCTTCAAGAAAGTATCTAATAGAAACTACCTAATAAGAAGGAAAATTGCAGTACTCTATTTTTTTCTTGCTTTTGTGCTTTAAGAGAGTGTAGAGGCAGGCTGGACTTACTTTATACTTCAGCATATTGACTCACATTCATTTGATTTTATGCAAAAGGCCAATGACTTTGCTGGGGAAAATTTCTCAGTGGACCTACAAGAAGGGACAGGATGATGAGCAATGAACTTTTCACGACTATTTGCTGGAATTAAACACTTCAGTAGTTTCATTTCAATTTTATTTTTATTTCTTATGGTCATGGAGTCCAGTCAACTTGATGTTTAACTCATAATTCTCAAAAAACTAAAAAGAACTTACCCCAGAAGTAAAGAGATGAAAGATCATCTCTAATGATGAATTCCCAAACCTGTATCATTATCTAGTAGATGTGCTTACTGAGGACCCTTGTCAGTTCTTCTTCACCAACACAGAGTCTAGCATCACAGAAGAATATCTTAATGAAAGCGCTTGTTACTAGGAAGCAATGCTTAAAATTGGGATATGTTACCAATTTAAAGGGAAGCAAACCTAAAAGGGCATTATACCAAAAGAAGATAAAACTAGCTTTGAATTAGCTCATTTCTAGACCTAAATTAATGTTTTTAATTTCTAGTAATAGTCGCATGTTTACAAAAATCTTAAATGATCTTGAAGCACATAGCAAGCTAAACTGAAAGACTGCCTCAAGATATTTATTAGAAAATCTATTGGTCCATCACACATTCACATATCAATACATACCAACTATGTAGAAAGCACCAGGCTCAGTGCTGTGGAGGATTAAAGATAAAGACCATGCTTTTAAGGAAGTTATGTGCTGATAAACAGAATAAGATATAAAAAGAGATAACCCCATGCATATGTGCACAAAACTGGGTTAAAAATGCTCATTGCAGCTTTGTATGTGAAAAAAAAATTGCAGGGAACATAAATGTCCATAAAGAGAGAAATGGCTAAAATAATAGGAATTATTCAGTAAGTGTAAAAGCGTATCAGCATCAAGTAGCTCACAAAACAATCGCAATATCCAGAGTTTGAGTGAATAAAGCAAGTTGCTGAATAAACATGGCCACATAAATATTATATATTTATGGGCATATAACATGTATAGGAATGATTAGGGAAAAGTTCTGGAAAGACATAAATGAAATGAAAACAGTGGTTCCCTCCAGGTAAAATATGGGAACTGGGGAGATGGTCATAAAATTATAGTTTTATCAGTAATGTTCAGATTTTAAAATTAGAATATATGTATTGTTTATCAAATGTATGTACACAGAGAGATATAGATATAGGTATATATTAACATGATCAATACCATAAGGAACAGCACATAAAGTGATACATAATTTTAAATGAGTAAAATGGTTTCTTCCAGGAGAAATTATGCAACATTTTGTGTAGGAGAAGCCAAACCTTCTTAGTTATAAAAAGTTCAGAGCTGGATACAAAGTAGTGCTATAATACACAAAAATTAAATTAAAATGGTTGCCATGGTTTTGGAGGGAGGGAAAGAGGGATGAATAGGTGGAGCACAGGGGATTTTTAGTGCAGTGAAACTATCGTGTATGAACTGGGACGGTGGATACATGGCACCACTCATTTGGCAAAATTCAAAGAATTATCCAACACAAAAAGTGAACCCTAATTTACCCAAAGGACTTGAGTTAGTAATAATGCATCCACATTGGTGCTTCAATTTTAACAAATTTACCACACAAATGCAAGATATTAATAACAGGGGAAACTGTGTGGAGGTATGGTAGGGAGAAGTAGGAAGTGTACAGGAACTCTCTATTTTATGTTCCATTTTTCTGTAAAAATTAAAATAAGAAATAAAGCCTATTTTAATTTTAAAATGCTATCACAGAAGAATGCATAAACAGCAAGAAGGACATAAATAAAAGAATAATTCATGCTTTGTGTGGAAGCCTTAGCCAGTGGTTATATTATATCCATGACATGAGTTAACACATAGAAGACACAGAGAGCTCTACTGTGGCTGATACACAGAACATTCAGTGTTTTATCTATTTGTTTACTTATTTATTTATCTGATTTATCTGTTTGTTTTGTTTATAATTTTTGATATGTCTTAAAGGAGTAGAATTATGCCAGGAAGGCAAAGAGTTAAAAATACTGCAGAGAAAGAAAGAGCTAGATTGATGACACCCCATGTGAAAAAGAGCCCTTGCTGGGACTGGAAAAGAATATGGGGTGGCTGGAGTGCAGACTCATGACAATCAGACTGGAGATGGAACCAGAACACTAGGATGAGATTAGACTGTGAGATCAGACTGAAAAGGAGTTTGGGTATGGAAATCAAGATTTTTTTTTTTTCCTAAGATCATGACCTACTCACTTCTGTGCTTCTGGAAGATTGATGGGAATGAGAAGAGATGTAGAGAGGCCAGGAAGGGAACAGTGAATGTGTAATAAAGGTGATAGTCTGGGAATTAAAACGAGTGGGCTCAAATTTTGCTTCTCATACTTTCTAGCTGTGTATGTAAACCCAAGACACACATCTTAAATATTTCCAA
Source organism: Phocoena phocoena (assembly GCF_963924675.1). Classification (NCBI taxonomy): domain Eukaryota; kingdom Metazoa; phylum Chordata; class Mammalia; order Artiodactyla; family Phocoenidae; genus Phocoena; species Phocoena phocoena. The sequence continues at coordinate 15,929,089 of NC_089228.1, forward strand.
TCTCAATCTCCTCATAAATAAATAAATAAAAGACAAAAGAGGATGAGTTCTGGGCAATGGAAAGATAAAAGGTGTGAAAATGACCCAGCTTGTGTTACTGGAAGAATGGTGATGTTAACGACAAACATAGAAAACAAAGAGAGGCAAGAAGTTTGGGCAAAGAGTTTGATCAGAGACACAGGACTTCAAGGTTTTCCAAAATATACAAAGAGCTCATACAATTCAACAACAACGAAAAAACAAACAACACAATTGAAAAATGGACAGAAGACCCAAATAGACATTTCTCCAAAGAAGACATATAGATCGACAAGGCACATGAAAAGATGCTCAACATTGCTAATTATTCGAGAAATGCAAACCAAAATGACAATGAGATACCACCTCATGCTGATCAGAATGACCACTAAAAAGTCTACAAATAATAAATGCTGGAGAGGGTGTGGTGAAAAGGGAACCCTCGTGCACTGTTGGTGGAAATGTTAAGTTGGTGCAGCCACTATGGAAAACGGTATAGAGGCTCCTCAAAAAACTAAAAATAGAGTTGCCATATGATCCAGCAATCCCACTCCTGGGCATATAACTGGACAAAACTATAACTTGAAAAGATACACACAACCCTAGGTTCATAGCAACACTGTTTACAATAGCCAAGACACGGAAGCAACCAAAATGACCATCAACAGATGAATGGATAAAGAAGACCTGGTATATATATACAATAGAATATTACTCAGCCATAAAAAAGAATGAAATAATGCATTTGCAGCAACATGGATGGACCTAGAGATTATCATACTAAGTGAAGTAAGTCAGAAAGGGAAAGGCAAACACCATATGATATCACTTATATGTGGAATCTAAAATATGACACAAATGAACCTATCTACAAAACAGAAACAGACTCACAGACATAGAGAACAAACCTGTGATTGCCAAGGGGGAGGGAAGGTAGGAGAGGGATGGAGTGAGAGTTCAGGGTTAGCAGATGCAAACTAATATATATAGAATGGATAAACAACAAGGTACTATTGTATAGCACAGGGAACTATATTCAATATCCTGTGATAAACCATACTGGAAAAGAATATAAAAAAGAATGTATATAAGTATAAGTGAATCACTTTGCTGTACAGCAGGAATTAACACAACACTGTAAATCAACTATACTTTAATTTAAAAAGATATTCATCCCAAATCCAACTGAAATCAGAGTAGTAAGCAATGTGAGGGGGTAAAACAAACAAACAAACAGAGAACTTTAGAGCTTAGGGGCAGGGGACTATATGTGAAACTGAGACATTAACTGATTCACAGGAAATGGGCACCATAGGTACAGGGAAAACATGCAGGATAATGCCTGTGATGAAGGTGGAAGGCTGTGGAGGAACTATGTAGGAACCACTCACAATTTGCAACCAGTGGGAAAGGAGCAGGAAGGTAAGAGTAGATTCCACAGAGGCTCTGAAGAATTCTCTCTGAAAACCAGTATCCTTCTACCAGCCTACTTATCTTTTTCTATTTCATCTCATACAGGGTCTCCACACAAATGTCTTAAAGGCACGTCTCAGTCTGCATGGGCTGCCATAACAGAATACCATCGATTGAGTGGCTTAAACAACATTTATTCTCATAGCTCTGGAAGCTGGAAGTCCAAGATCAAGGGGCCAGCAACATAGGTTTTGTTCTGAGGCCTTCTCTTGGCTTGTAGGTGGCCAGCAATGCACCTTGTGCAAATATGATCTCTTCTTTATGTGCTCATGGAGAAAGAGGGAGAGAGAGAGAGAGAGAGGGAGCTAGCTCTCTGATGTCTCTTCTTATAATGGCATTAATCCTATCATAAGGGCTCCACCCTCATGGCCTGATCACCTCTGAAAGACCCATATCCAAATACAACACACTAGGGGTTAAGGCTTCAACATGAGTTTTGAGGGGAACACAACTCAGTGCACAGCAAGGCACTAGTACTTCTTGTAGGTACATCATAGTTAGGACTCATAATTTTCTGAATAATAATTTTCTAATTATCTCTTAAATTTTAGTATTTTCTGCTACTAAGAATAAGAGAAAATGAAAGATCATTGAGAAATATCTTAACTACTCTATTAAATCCATTATATATTTACACACACACATGCACATACAGGCACACAAAACTACAGTTTATAAACAACTGGTCTAAAAAATGGTTTGTAGTGAAAATTTACCTTGTTTAAGATCCATCATTCTTATGACTTTAAAAACTTGGTGCTTTATGAGGTATCTTTAAAAGAACATTATTCTCCAAAGCTAACACATTTGTTAGAAAATGTGTTTTGTTTTACAGGCAGGAGTAATCTCACATATTAGAAGAAAAAGTGTATATTTTAATATGCCATATTAAAACATTTTGAAGATTTATAAGAAGAATGTAATGATATACTGGGGGAAATGATAAAAGTGATGTTGAAAAATGAATATACCTATATTTTGATAATTTTTCTCTCTCTTATCATAAAAAAATGAACTTTGTGATGTTCATTACTATTTTTCACTACATTATTTCAATTACTAAACCAATGGAGTATTGCCTTATTTTTTATAATAATTTTAAAACAGTCACTTCTACATTAATTTTGCTCACTGGCATACTGTATCACTGATTATTTTATTCAGTGCATAGTATTTTACAACTGTTACAGAAGGACAAATTGAATTACAGATGTGTAAACTCTATCCGGTATTGTTCACTTATCATATATTTTATTATTCTACTAATTACAGCATCTATCACTTTCAGGGTAGAGGTGAGGGTTACTAAGGCATTAGTATTAGGCTAGGAACTTTAAAGTTAAGTGATTCACTCTTTTCCCTAAACCAATCTCATTGTTTCTCCATCAGACTCAAATTGCATCTTATGGTTTTATTCAGTGACTAATTAATGCCATTTTCCAAAACATTTCTCTGACATGGTTGAGAACCAAAGCCTAATTTACAATACAAAAACAATGGACCATGTGGTCATGGACAGTGGCTTTTACTCAAAAGTCAATGCCAGCTAATTTCAGTGCTTGGAAAGTTGCACAAGGGATCAATGGCAACTTATTCTTTTCA